>NW_025548358.1:330000-408950 GCF_905237065.1 Salmo salar
CGACTGGTTGCATCATTGCCTGGTATGGCAACTGCTCAGCCTCTGACTGCAAAGCAGTACAGAGGGTAGTGCGTACGGCCCAGTACATCACCGGGGCCAAGCTTCCTGCCATCCAGGACCTCTATACCAGGCGGTGTCAGAGGAAGGCCGTACAAATTGTGAAAGACACCTGCTGCTGTTTAATTATTTATTTATAACTTTAAAAAATATATGTTTATTTAAAACATTTTTTTCTTAAAACTTCTTAAAGCAATGTTGGTTGAGAGCTTTTAAGAGCTTGTAAGTAAGCATTTCACTGTAAGGTCTACACCTGTTGTATTCAGTATTTCACTGTAAGGTCTACTACACCTGTTGTATTCAGCATTTCACTGTAAGGTCTACTACACCTGTTGTATTCAGCATTTCACTGTAAGGTCTACTACACCTGTTGTATTCAGCATTTCACTGTAAGGTCTACTACACCTGTTGTATTCAGCATTTCACTGTGAGGTCTACTACACCTGTTGTATTCAGCATTTCACTGTAAGGTCTACTACACCTGTTGTATTCGGCGCATGTCACAAATACAATTTGATTTGATTAAATGTTTTATTTAACCCCTGGTATCCTCCAACCCCAACGGTCCATGCCAGATATTTGACCTCTAACCCCTGGTATCCTCTAACCAGATTGGTCCATGACAGACATTTGACCTCTAACCCTTGGTATCCTCTCTCCCCATTGGTCCAGGTGAGAAGAAGAGGTCATTGGGGCGGGACTACCACCCTCTGTGTCTGAAGTGTCAACAGTGTCAGAGACAGTTGACCCCAGGACAACATGCTGAGGTATGGAGAGAGAGGGAGGGAGGGAGGAGGAGGAGGGAGAGAAGGGGGACCCCAGGACAACATGCTGAGGTATGGAGAGAGAGGGAGGGAGGGAGGAGGAGGAGGGAGAGAAGGGGGACCCCAGGACAACATGCTGAGGTATGGAGAGAGAGGGAGGGGGAAGAGGAGGAGGGAGAGAAGGGGGACCCCAGGACAACATGCTGAGGTATGGAGAGAGAGGGAGGGAGGGAAGAGGAGGAAGGAGAGAAGGGGGACCCCTGGACAACATGCTGAGGTATGGAGAGAGAGGGAGGGGGGAAGAGGAGGAAGGAGAGAAGGGGGACCCCTGGACAACATGCTGAGGTATGGAGAGAGAGGGAGGGAGGGAAGAGGAGGAGGGAGAGAAGGGGAACCCCAGGACAACATGCTGAGGTATGGAGAGAGAGGGAGGGAGGGAAGAGGAGGAGGGAGAGAAGGGGAACCCCAGGACAACATGCTGAGGTATGGAGAGAGAGGGAGGGGGGAAGAGGAGGAAGGAGAGAAGGGGGAGAGAGGAAAGGGGGTTGAGAGGGAGAGGAGTATAGCGGAGGGGGGAGACGTAGGAGGGAGAGGGGAGAGAGGAGAGAGGGAAGGGGGAGAGAGAGTGAGTCAGGGAGAGAAGGGGAGGGGAGAGAGGGAAGGGAAGGGAAGGGGGAGTGAGGGGGGAGAGATGGAGAAGTGGAGGGAAAGATAGGGTCAACAGTGTCAGAGACAGCTGACCCCAGGACAACATGCTGAGGTACGAAGACATGGAGGGGTAGTGTGGGGAGGGAGTGAGGGAGGTGGGGTGGAGAAGGTCTGTCCGTCCGTCCGTCCACATGTCTACATGTATGTGTGTATCTATGTATCTCATGAACTAAGATGTTTTCTGTGCCTTGTGTTTCAGCATGATGAGAAACCCTACTGCACTAACTGTTACATGAAGATGTTTGGTACCAGAGGTAGATACTGCTTGGTGATGTACTGTAACTGTTGTGATGAGAAACCCTACTGCACTAACTGTTACATGAAGATGTACTTTAGCTGGGGTGCGTCCCAAATGGCAGCCCATTCTCTACATTGTACACTACTTTGGCCAGAGACTTGGTCAAAAGTAGTACACTAAATAGGGATCAGTGTGTGTCTTAGGATGCTATGTACAGCAAATCTCTCTCTCTCTCTCTCTCTCTCTCTCTCAGCAGGTAACAGGAGACTGATGTCAAACTGTCACAGCTCAGCCTCCTCTTCCTCTTCCTCCTCCTAGGAACCAGTCTAACCAAAAACCACCAAAATACAACCTAATGAGAACTAACAGCCTATCAACAAGGATCTATGTTCAACAAACCTGACATTCAGCCATCAAGCCAACGACCAACCATCTAGACCCAACATTCAGCCAACCAACATTTGACCAACGAAGAAATACTCTGAAAGTCCCCCTCTTTCAGTCAATCATAAAACAACTACCTTGACCACAACATTGTGTTCAATGGAGACAACGGTTGTTCTTCAATAAAACAGAAGCTTCTACAGTCGTCTGGTTGAAGTGTGTTAAACACAGAGTCTCTTTAGGCATCAACACACATCCTACACTACACATGTACTGGAGTACACAGACACACATCCTACACTACACATGTACTGGAGTACACAGACACACATCCTACACTACACATGTACTGGAGTACACAGACACACATCCTACACTACACATGTACTGGAGTACACAGACACACATCCTACACTACACATGTACTGGAGTACACAGGCACACATCCTACACTACACATGTACTGGAGTACACAGGCACACATCCTACACTACACATGTACTGGAGTACACAGACACACATCCTACACTACACATGTACTGGAGTACACAGACACACATCCTACACTACACATGTACTGGAGTACACAGACACACATCCTACACTACACATGTACTGGAGTACACAGACACACATCCTACACTACACATGTACTGGAGTACACAGACACACATCCTACACTACACATGTACTGGAGTACACAGACACACATCCTACACTACACATGTACTGGAGTACACAGACACACATCCTACACTACACATGTACTGGAGTACACAGACACACATCCTACACTACACATGTACTGGAGTACACAGACACACATCCTACACTACACATGTACTGGAGTGGACAGACACACATCCTACACTACACATGTACTGGAGTACACAGACACACATCCTACACTACACATGTACTGGAGTACACAGACACACATCCTACACTACACATGTACTGGAGTACACAGACACACATCCTACACTACACATGTACTGGAGTACACAGACACACATCCTACACTACACATGTACTGGAGTGGACACTCCCTAGTCAGATCATGTTTTAATACCACCAGAGTTCTGAACACACACACACACACACACACACACACACACACACACACACACACACACACACACACACACACACACACACACACACGGCTATGAGGGTTTCAGCATGATATTCTTACTGTATGTTGTAGTCTGTCCAAGAGGGGAATCACACAAGACTGACAGCCTGTCATTTTATTAAAAGCATTCAGTTGATTACATGACAGTTTAGAGAGCAACATAATAACAATAATCTACATCATAATCAATAATCAATATCATAACATTTATAATCAATAACATCATCATCTATATAATACTAACAACATCATAACATTTATAATCAACATCATAATCAATATAATAACATTTATAATCAATTAATTTATTATCTCTAGACTACTAACAACATCATAACAATAATCTACATCATAATCAATATCATAACATTTATAATCAATTAAATTATTATCTCTAGACTACTAACAACATCATAACAATAATCTACATCATAATCAATAATCAATATCATAAAATTTATAATCAATAACATCATTATCTATATACTACTAACAACATCATAACAATAATCTACATCATAATCAATAATCAATATCATAAAATGTATAATCAATAACATCATAATCTATATACTACTAACAATATCATAACAATTATCTACATCATTATCAATATCATAACAT
This sequence comes from Salmo salar, assembly GCF_905237065.1. Lineage (NCBI taxonomy): Eukaryota > Metazoa > Chordata > Actinopteri > Salmoniformes > Salmonidae > Salmo > Salmo salar. The sequence continues at coordinate 333,911 of NW_025548358.1, forward strand.
GTATAATTAATAACATCATGAGAGGTAAACAACAACAAACCAAAACGACTTGAGGAAAAGATGACACCTTAATTTAAAAAAAATTACAAAGAATGACCAGATGATTATAATAATACATGGACTAATAATGGAAACACTAAACAAGATAAAGAATCTAAGAGACACTAAATAAGATAAAGAATCTAAGAGACACTAAATAAGATAAAGAATCTAAGAGACACTAAATAAGATAAAGAATCTAAGAGACACTAAATAAGATAAAGAATCTAAGAGACACTAAATAAGATGAAGAATCTAAGAGACACTAAATAAGATAAAGAATCTAAGAGACACTAAATAAGATGAAGAATCTAAGAGACACTAAATAAGATAAAGAATCTAAGAGACACTAAATAAGATAAAGAATCTAAGAGACACTAAATAAGATAAAGAATCTAAGAGACACTAAATAAGATAAAGAATCTAAGAGACACTAAATAAGATAAAGAATCTAAGAGACACTAAATAAGATAAAGAATCTAAGACACTAAATAAGATAAAGAATCTAAGAGACACTAAATAAGATAAAGAATCTAAGAGACACTAAATAAGATAAAGAATCTAAGAGACACTAAATAAGATAAAGAATCTAAGAGACACTAAATAAGATAAAGAATCTAAGAGACACTAAATAAGATAAAGAATCTAAAGACACTAAATAAGATAAAGAATCTAAGAGACACTAAATAAGATAAAGAATCTAAGAGACACTAAATAAGATAAAGAATCTAAGAGACACTAAATAAGATAAAGAATCTAAGAGACACTAAATAAGATAAAGAATCTAAGAGACACTAAATAAGATAAAGAATCTAAGAGACACTAAATAAGATAAAGAATCTAAGAGACACTAAATAAGATAAAGAATCTAAGAGAGACTAAATAAGATAAAGAATCTAAGAGACACTAAATAAGATAAAGAATCTAAGAGACACTAAATAAGATAAAGAATCTAAGAGACACTAAATAAGATAAAGAATCTCAGAGACACTAAATAAGATAAAGACATTAAGACATTAATCAAACCCATGTTACCCAGAACCCCATGTTACCAAAACCCCATGTTCACCAAAACCGCATGTTACCCAGAACACCATGTTACCCAGAACCCCATGTTACCCAGAACCCCATGTTACCCAGAACCCCATGTTACCCAGAACCCCATGTTAACCAGAACCCCATGTTAACCAGAACCCCATGTTAACCAGAACCCCATGTTTCTCTGGTGGTAAAAACCAAACTAAAAGGAATAATGGTGGTTGCAGTCACTCCTTTTAGATTTCTTCCAAGGTTCTAGAAAGAGAAACTAATTCTGAACTTGTTATTAAAATTACAACCACTTCAGGTTTGTGACCTCATTTTAAACACCAGTCCACTGCTGACCATCCATTTAAAACACAAAACTGACCTAAGATCAGCATGTAGGGTCAGCTTCATTCTACTCCTACTCCGTCCCCTGGGCTGCTCTCTCCTCTCCCGGTCCAGCTTCAGCTCTGGAGCTCAGAGAGACCATCTCCATGGCATTGACATAAAGATCCATGCTGCTCACCCTGTTCACTCTCTTCTGCCTCCTGGTGGGCTAGGGAGACACAGCACCAACAGTCAGACATTTACTCTCTAGTATCTCCATTCTCTCTCCCTCCCTCTCCCCCTCACCCTCTCCCTCTAGTTTAAATGACTTGTAACGTCTGAGTAAATGTCTTTACCTTGTAGTACAGGTAGGAGGTGGTGATGGCTGTCAGTAGGATCAGCAGCACTACAACGTGTCTGATGATGAAGGCTGGCAGAGGAGAGGCTGCAAACAGAAACACCTTTGATGAGGGGACTGATCATCATCACATAGATCTGTGGGAAATCTGTCAATGACAAAGTTATAAGTCTGGTTCATGTTCAGTTACCTGTGATGGTGAGGGAGAGGAGCTCACTCTCAGAGGAGAAGTTATGAGAGAAAACATAATTGTCATAAACACAGCTGTAGTTCCCTTGGTGGGAGTCATCTGCAGCAGGGAAGAGGAAGGCAGCAGAGTGATTGACAGCTGGCTGGGTCTGGGTTCTGTTGGAGCCGGTGAACGTGAGGAGGAAGGAGCCTCCTGGGTACTGTGGCTGAGTGGAGCAGGTGATGGTGAAGCTGTAGCCCCTGAACATCTCGGGCCCCTGGTGGCCCCTGGAGACCCCTCCCAATGAGTCAGTCAGGGAGATATCAGGCTGGACCAGGAGATCTGTAACAATAAAAGAGAACAAGAAAAACCTCTTCAACTAGTTTCCTATAGATATGACAATAACATCAGCATGTAACAGTGCTAGCCACCCTCCCTCACAGGGCAACATGAGTAGTGGGCCTACAGTCACTGAGACAACATATGTTGATATCAGGCTTAAGCAGGACATCTGGAACAAGAGGAGAGAAAAAGAAAACGTAGCTCCTCAACTACTTTCCTCATTTAGATATGACAATAACATGACATGTGACAGTGGTAGTGAGTAGAGACGTTCACTGAGATAACACTCAAATACAAAAGTATTCTGGGATATTTAAGTTGTATTTGATTCCTACTTGACTGAGTGATCTATTTAGTAAAGCAGACTGACAAGCTAAACAGTCATCATGAGAGGTGCAGAGGAAGTTGTATGAATGAAGGAAATCAGTTGAATATAATTATAATATGTTGATATTTCCTGAGCAGATCACTGTGAGTCCAGGAAGGAGATATAATACATGGACTAAAGTATGTGGAACTCAGCAGTGAGTTTTACAACAGAGGATTATTTTTATGCTCTACGTGGTTCAGCCCTCAGCGGTCCGTTCTGGGAGCTTGTGTTGTCTACCACTTCACGGCTGAGCCGTTGTTGCTCCTAGACTTGCCACTGAGATCTTCAGTAAGGACATTTTACTGACTGTGTTTGTCTATGGAGATTGCATGGCAGTGTGCTTGATTTTATACACCTGTCAGCAACAGGTGTGCTGAAAGAGCCAAATCCACTGATGTCCACATACTTTTGGCCATATAGTCTATCTTGTTATTACCTGAGCAGATCACTGTGAGTCCAGGAAGGAGATAATAACTTCTCCAACACTTCCTCAGTGAAGGCTCATCCCCATCACAGTCAACTCCAAACCCTCTAGTGGTGTTTCCAGGTAGAACTGGAACAGTGGAGCCACAACCCAGCTGTCTACACACTACTGCAGCTACATCCTCCTGGTCCCAGTCAGATCCCACAGTCCTCCACTCTCCCTGGTCGTACCGCTCCACTCCACCAGCACAGCGACTGCCTCCTCCCACCAGCCTCACATCATCAGGCTCTGAGAAAAGAAAAGAGAGAGACAGTAATCTTACTATTTTCTCACTAAAACACACCTATATTGTCTCTCATATTCTTCACTCCAGGTGAGAAACAATGTTGATTGAGTGACAAACTGTTTCTTACCTGAGCAGGTGAGTCCAACAGCATTACCAGGTAGACAGGTGTTGTTTTCTCTGTCTGAGGTGTCACAGTCCAGGAGAAGGGACTCTTTGCCTTTACACTGGAACTCTTTATCCCAGGTCTGACCCTCACCTTCTCCATAGAGCCCCCCCTGTAGAGCTGCAGGAGCCCCACAGCCAAGCTCCCCACAGACTACCTCTGCATCCTGCCGGTCAAAGTCAGCTTCACACACTGAGGCCCAGGACTGATTGGACTTCACCTCCACTCTCCCAGAGCAGAGACCAGCTCCATCCACAAGCCGCACAGACTCTGGAGAAAAAGACTTGGTTGAACATTCAATCAGTTTTGTTGATGACACTGTCAAGGACTAAACACAAATATGTTGGATAAAAGATTGTAGTTTGCTATGTTTGATACTGTAAGAGGTAGAAATGGGTTCTTAGTCACTCAGGATAGGGTTGGGAATAATGCAGGCAGGAGACAGGAATAAGTTCACTTCACTTTATAGAAAATAAACAGCTGGACATCCATCAGGCAGCTTCACTTCAGTACCATCTGAACTACAATGATCTGCCCATGAACATCTCCCATAAACCAATATGACAAACACAAATATAATGTTTAAATACATCTGACATCTCTCCCTATATTTAAATGAAATAAAAACACATAAAACATGATACATGGTAATATTGTAAAATGTATAAATAAATCTCTCAATATGACCAGTCTCTTACCTGAACAGGTCACATGATGATAATATTCACCATAACAGTCACCAGGTCCTCCTCCTATGATGACACACTGTCTAATAGAAGACTCATCTCCACTACATCTCAATAGTGTGACTCCTCTTCTTCCATATTCAATCAGAGGTCCTCTAGATTCAGATACAGGATCCCCACAGTCCAGCTTTCTACACACAACCTTAACCTCTCTCATGCTCCACCACCCCCCAGTACATAGACCTGACCACTCTCCTTCATAGAAGACTTCCACTGTCCCAGAACAGGAAGTGGTCCCATCCACCAGTCTGACTGAGAGTTCAGCTGTAAACAGCAGAGAGGAAAACACAGTGGTGAGGACAGATGATGACAGTGATTCTGTTATTCTAACAGCAGTAGTGCTTTGTGGTTGACAAGTATTAGTAGTTCCATAAAACACTACTTGTTATTGGGGTTTAGAATGGTTTGTATGGACACATGAATTTCTCCATGTGGGATAATAAAGTTGACTAATATTGAACTGCTATAATCACTGTAGATTTATACTCTACCTACCTGGTGGACTGACGCTTTGAGCCTGGAGATCTGAGGAGAAAGAGAGAGACAGAGGAGAAAGAGAGAGAAAGAGACAGAGAGATAGAGAGAAACAAAGGAGAAAGGGAGGAGTCAGAGGAAGAGAGAGACAGAGGTTAAATGAACATCAACATGACCTTTCATGATGTGATGGGGAAGACAGGCTTATCGTTGGTATGGTGCAACAACACCCATGTGTACACACACTATATATACAAAAGTATGTGGACACCCCTTCAAATTAGTGGATTCTATTTCAGCCACTCCCCTTCCTGACAGATGTATAAATCAAGCACTCAGCCATGCAATCTCCATAGACAAACATTGGCAGTAGAATGGCCTTAATGAAGAGCTCAGTGACTTTCACCTCTCTTCTCCCCCTCTCCTCTCTGCCCCCTCTCTTCTCCCCTCTCCTCTTCTCCCCCTCTCCTCTCCTCTTCTCCCCCTCTCCTCTTCTCCCCTCTCTTCTCCCACCCTTCTTCTCCCCCTCTCCTCTTCTCTCCCTCTCCTCTCTGCCCCCTCTCTTCTCCCCTTCTCCCCCTCTCCTCTCCTCTCCTCCCCCTCTCCTCTCCCCTCTCCTCCACTTTCCTCCCCTCTCCTCTCTCCCCCCTTCTCCCCCTCTCCTCTTCTCTCCCTCTCCTCTTCTCCCCCCTCCCGCATTCTCCCCCCTTCTTCTCCTCTCCACCTCTCCCCCCTCTCTTCTCATCTTCTCCCCTCTCCTCTCCTCTTCTCCCATCTCTTCTACCACCCCTCTTTTCCCACTCTCCTCTCTTCTTCTCTTCTTCCCCTCCCTCTCTTCTCCTCTTCTCTCCCCCTCCTCTCCTCCCCCTCTCCTCTTCTCCCCTTCTGCCCCTCTCCTCTTCTCCCCTTCTCCACTCTCCCCTTCTCCCCCTCTCCTCTTCTCCCCTTCTCCTCTTCTCCGCCTCTCCTCTTCTCCCCCTCTCCTATTCTCCCCCTCTCCTATTCTCCCCCTCTCCTCTTCTCCCCCTCTCCTCTTCTCCCCTCTTCTCCCCCTCTCCTCTCCTCTTCTCCATTTCTCCTCTTCTCCCCCTCTCCTCTCCTCTTCTCCCCCTCTCATCTCCCCTTCTCCCCCTCTCCTCTTCTCACCCTCTACTCTCCTCTTCTCCCCTTCTCCCCCTCTCTTCTCCGCTTCTTCTCCCCCTCTCATCCCCCCCTCTCTTCTCTCCCTCTCCTCTCCTCCTCCCCCTCTCCTCTCCCCTTCTCCCCCTCTCTTCTCCGCTTCTTCTCCCCCTCTCATCCCCCCCTCTCTTCTCTCCCTCTCCTCTCCTCCCCCTCTCCTCTAATCTTCTCACCCTCTTCTCCCCCTCTCCTGTTCTCCCTCTCTCCTCTTCTCCCCCTCTCCCCCTCTCTTCTAGTTTTCTACCTCTCTATTCTCCTCTTCTCCCCCTCTCCTCTCCACTTCTCACCCACTCTTCTCCCCTTCTCCCCCTCTCCTCCTCTCCTCTTCTCCCCCTCTCCTCTCCTCTCCTCCCCTCCCTTCTCCCCTCCCATCCTCCCTCTCCTCCCCCTCTCCTCTTATCCCCCTCTTCTCCCCCACTCTTCTCCCCTTCTCCCCCTCTCCTCTTATCCCCTCTTCTCCCCCACTCTTCTCCCCTTCTCCCCCTCTCCTCTTCTCTCCCTCTCCTCTCCTCTTCTCCCCTTCTCCTCTCCTCTCCTCACCCTCTCTTCTCCCCTCCTCCCCTCTCTTCTTCTCTCCCTCTCCTCTTCTCTTCTCCCCCTCTCCTCTCCTCTTCTCCCCCTCTCTTCTCCCCTTCTTCTCCCCCTCTCTTCTCCCCCTCTCCTCTTCTCTCAATCTCTTCACCCCCCTCTCCTCTACTCTTCTCCCCTTCCGCCCCTCTCCTGTTCTCCCCCCTCTCCACTCCTCTTCCCCCCCTCTTCTCCTCTCCTCTCCTCTTCTCCCCCTCTCCTCTACCCTTCTCCCCTTCCGCCCCTCTCCTGTTCTCCCCCTCTCCACTCCTCTTCCCCCCTCTTCTCCCCCTCTCTTCTCCCCTTCTCCCCTCCCCTCTTCTCCCCCTCCCGTCTTCGCCCCCTCTCACCCTCTCCTCTCCTCTTCTCTTCTCCTCTCCTCTTCTCACCCTCTCTTCTCCCCTCCTCCCCTCTCTTCTTCTCTCCCTCTCCTCTTCTCTTCTCCCCCTCTCCTCTCCTCTTCTCCCCCTTCTTCTCCCCCTCTCTTCTCCCCCTCTCCTCTTCTCTCAATCTCTTCACCCCCCTCTCCTCTACTCTTCTCCCCTTCCGCCCCTCTCCTGTTCTCCCCCTCTCCACTCCTCTTCCCCCCTCTTCTCCCCCCTCTTCTCCCCTTCTCCCCCTCTCTTCTCCTCTTCTCCAGCACTCCTCTCCTCTCCTCTTCTCACCCTCTTCTCCCCCTCTCCTCTTCCACCCTTCTTCTCCCCCTCTCCTCTCCTCCCCCTCTCCTCTACTCTTCTCCCCCTCTCTTCTCCTCTTCTCCCCCTCTCCTCTCCTCACCCTCTTCCCCCCCTCTCTACTCCCACCCATCTTCTCCCCCTCTCCCCTCTCTTCTTCTCTCCCTCTCCTCTCCTCTTCTCCCCCTCTCCTCTCCTGTCCTCTTCTCCCCCTCTCCTCTTCTCCCCCTCTCTTCTCCCCTCTCTTCTCCCACCCTTCTTCTCCCCCTCTCCTCTTCTCTCGCTCTCCTCTCCTCCCCCTCTCCTCTACTCTTCTCCCCTTCTGCCCCTCTCCTGTTCTCCCCCTCTTCTCCCCCTCTCTTCTCCAATTCTCCCCCTCTCCTCTCCTCTTCTCACCCTCTTCTCCCCCTCTCCTCTCCCACCCTTCTTCTCCCCCTCTCCTCTCCTCCCCCTCTCCTCTACTCTTCTCCCCTTCTGCCCCTCTACTGTTCTCCCCCTCTTCTCCCCCTCTCTTCTCCCATTCTCCCCCTCTCCTCTTCTCTCCCTCTCCTCTCCTCCCCCTCCCCTCTACTCTTCTCCACTTCTGCTCCTCTCCTCTTCTCCCCCTCTCTTCTCCTCTTCTCCACCTCTCCTCTCCTCTTCTAACCCTCTTCTCCCCCTCTCTACTTCCACCCTTCTTCTCCCCCTCTCCTCTTCTCTCCCACCCTTCTCCTCTTCTCTTCTCCCCTTCTCCTCTCCTCTCCTCACCCTCTCTTCTCCCCTTCTCCCCCTCTCTTCTTCTCTCCCTCTCCTCTCCTCTTCTCCCCCTCTCCTCTCCTCTTCTCCCCCTCTCTTCTCCCCTTCTTCTCCCCTCTCTTCTCCCCTTCTTCTCCCCCTCTCCACTCCTCTTCCCCCCCTCTTCTCCCCTTCTCCCCCTCTCCTCCCCCTCTCTTCTCCTCTTCTCCCCCTCTCCTCTACTCTTCTCCCCTTCTTCCCTCTCCTCTCCCTCTCCTCTCCTCTCCTCTACACTTCTCCCCCTCTCCTCTCCTCTTCTCCCCCTCTCTTCTCCCACCCCTCATCTCTCCCTCTCCTCTCCTACCCTTCTCCTCTACTCTTCTCCCCTTCCGCCCCTCTCCTGTTCTCCCCCTCTCCACTCCTCTTCCCCCATCTTCTCCCCCTCTTCTCCCCTTCTCCCCTCTCCTCTTCTCCCCCTCTCCTCTTCTCACCCTCTTCTCCCCCTCTCCCACCCTTCTTCTCCCCCTCTCCTCTCCTCCCCCTCTCCTCTACTCTTCTCCTCTTCTCCCCCTCTCTTCTCCTCTTCTCCCCCTCTCTTCTCCTCTTCTCCCCTCTCTTCTCCTCTCCTCTTCTAACCCTCTTCTCCCCCTCTCTACTTCCACCCTTCTTCTCCCCCTCTCCTCTTCTCCCCCTCTCCTCTCCTCCCCCTCTCCTCTACTCTTCTCCCCTGCCCCTCTCCTGTTCTCCCCCTCTTCTCCCCCTCTCTTCTCCCATTCTCCCCCTCTCCTCTCCTCTTCTCCCCCTCTCTTCTCCCACACTACTTCTCCCCCTCTCCTATTCTCTCCCTCTCCTCTCCTCCCCTCCAATCTCATCTTCTCCACCTCTCCTCTCCTCTTCTAACCCTCTTCTCCCCCTCTCTACTTCCACCCTTCTTCTCCCCCTCACTTCTTCTCTCCCTCTCTTCTCCTCTTCTCCACCTCTCCTCTCCTCTTCTAACCCTCTTCTCCCCCTCTCTACTTCCACCCTTCTTCTCCCCCTCTCCTCTTCTCCCCCTCTCCTCTTCTCTCCCTCTCCTCTCCTACCCTTCTCCTCTTCTCTTCTCCCCTTCTCCTCTACTCTTCTCCCCTTCCGCCCCTCTCCTGTTCTCCCCCTCTCCACTCCTCTTCCCCCCCTCTTCTCCCCCCCTCTTCTCCCCTTCTCCCCCTCTCTTCTCCTCTTCTCCCCCTCTCCTCTCCTCTCCTCTTCTCCCCCTCTCCTCTTCCACCCTTCTTCTCCCCCTCTCCTCTACTCTTCTCCATATCTGCCCCTCTCCTCTTCTCCCCCTCTCTTCTCCTCTTCTCCACCTCTCCTCTCCTCTCTACTTCCACCCTTCTCCCCCTCTCCTCTTCTCCCCCTCTCCTCTTCTCTCCCTCTCCTACCCTTCTCCTCTTCTCTTCTCCCCTTCTCCTCTCCTCTTCTCACCCTCTCTTCTCCACTTCTCCACCTCTCTTCTTCTCCCCCTCTCCTCTCCTCTTCTCCCCCTCTCCTCTCCTCTTCTCCCCCTCTCCTCTTCTCTCAATCTCTTCTCCCCCCTCTCCTCTACTCTTCTCCCCTTCTCCCCTCTCTTCTTCTCCCCCACTCTTCTCCTCTTCTCCCCCTCTCCTCTCCTCTTCTCACCCTCTTCTCCCCCTCTCTTCTCCCCTTCTTCCCTCTCCTCTACTCTTCTCCCCCTCTCCTCTTCTCACCCTCTTCTCCCCCTCTCCTCTCCCACCCTTCTTCTCCCCCTCTCCTCTCCTCCCCTCTCCTCTACTCTTCTACTCTTCTCCCCCTCTCTTCTCCCCCTCTCTTCTCCCCTTCTCCCCCTCTCCACTTCTCCCCCTCTCCCCTCGCCTCTCCTCTTCTCACCCTCTATTCTCCTCTTCTCTCCCTCTATTCTCCTCTTCTCTCCCTCTCCTCTCCTCCCCCTCTCCTCTCCTCTTCTCCCCTCTCCTCTCCTCTACACTCCTCTCCTCTCCTCCCCCTCTCCTCTCCTCTCCTCTTCTCACCCTCTTCTCCCCCTCTCTACTCCCACCCTTCTTCTCCCCCTCTCTTCTTCTCTCCCTCTCCTCTCCTACCCTTCTCCTCTACTGTTCTCCACTTCTACCCCTCCCCTCTTCTCTCCCTCTCCCCCTCTTCTCCCCCTCTATTCTCCTCTTCTCTCCCTCTCCTCTCCTCCCCCTCTCCTCTCCTCTTCTCCCCTCTCCTCTCCTCTCCACTCCTCTCCTCTCCTCTCCTCTTCTCCCACCCTTCTTCTCCCCCTCTCCTCTTCTCTCCCTCTCCTCTCCTACCCTTCTCCTCTTCTCTTCTCCCCTTCCCCTCTCCTCTTCTCCCCCTCTCCTCTCCCACCCTTCTTCTCCCCCTCTCCTCTCCTCCCCCTCTCCTCTACTCTTCTCCTCTTCTCCCCCTCTCCCCTCTCTACTCCTCTTCTCCCCTCTCTTCTCCTCTTCTCTCCCTCTCCTCTCCTCTTCTCACCCTCTCTTCTCCAATTCTCCCCCTCTCCTCTTCTCTCCTCTCCTCATCTCTCCCTCTCCTCTCCTCCCCCTCTCCTCTACTCTTCTACCCTTCTGCCCCTCTCCTGTTCTCCCCCTCTCCTCTGCTCTTCTCCCCCTGTCTTCTCCCCTGCTCCCCCTCTCCTCTTCTCCCCCTCTCTTCTCCTCTTCTCCCCCTACCCTTCTCCTCTTCTCTTCTCCCCTTCTCCTCTCCTCTTCTCCCCCTCTCTACTCCCACCCTTCTTCTCCCCCTCTCCTCTTCTCTCCCTCTCCTCTCCTACCCTTCTCCTCTTCTCTTCTCCCCTTCTCCCCCTCTCTTCTTCTCTCCCTCTCCTCTTCTCCCCCTCTCCTCTCCTCAACTCAACTCTCCTCTTCTCCCCCTCCTCTCCTCTTCTCCCCCTCTCTTCTCCCCTTCTTCTCCCCCTCTCTTCTCCTCTTCTCCCCCTCTCCTCTACTCTTCTCCCCCTCTCCTCTCCTCTTCTCTCCCTCTTCTCCCGCTCTCCTCTTCCCACCCTTCTTCTCCCCCTCTCCTCTCCTCCCCCTCTCCTCTACTCTTCTCCTCTTCTCCCCCTCTCCTCCTCTCCCCCTCTCCCCTCTCTACTCCCCCTCTCTTCTCCTCTTCTCTCCCTCTCCTCTCCTCTTCTCACCCTCTCCTCTCCTCTTCTCACCCCTCTCCTCTTCTCTCCTCTCCTCATCTCTCCCTCTCCTCTCCTCCCCCTCTCCTCTACTCTTCTACCCTTCTGCCCCTCTCCTGTTCTACCCCTCTCCTCTGCTCTTCTCCCCCTGTCTTCTCCCCTGCTCCCCCTCTCCTCTTCTCCCCCTCTCTTCCCCTCTTCTCCCTGTCTCCTCTCCTCTTCTCATCCTCTTCTCCCCCTCTCTACTCCCACCTTTCTTCTCCCCCTCTCCTCTTCTCTCCCTCTCCTCTCCTACCCTTCTCCTCTACTCTTCTCCCCTTCTCCCCCTCTTCTCCCCCTCTATTCTCCTCTTCTCTCCCTCTCCTCTCCTATTCTCCCCCTCTCTTCTTCTCTCCCTCTTCTCTTTTCTTCTCCCCCTCTCCTCTCCTCTCCTCTTCTCCCCCTCTCCTCTCCTCTTCTCCCCCCTCTTCTCCCCTCTCTTCTCCCACCCTTCTCCCCCTCTCCTCTTCTCTCCCTCTCCTCTCCTCCCCCTCTCCTCTCCTCTTCTCACCCTCTCTTCTCCCCTTCTCCCCCTCTCTTCTTCTCTCCCTCTCCTCTTCTCCCCCCCTCCTCTCCTCTTCATCCCTTCTTCCCTCTCCTCTTCTCCCCCTTTCCTCTTCTACCCCTCTCCTCTCCTCCCCCTCTCCTCTCCTCTACTCTTCTCCTCTTCTCCCCCTCTCTTCTCCTCCTCTCCTCTTCTCACCCTCTTCTCCCCCTCTCTACTCCCACCCTTCTTCTCCCCCTCTCCTCTTCTCTCCCTCTCCTCTCCTACCCTCTCATCTACTCTTCTCCCCTTCTACCCCTCCCCTCTTCTCTCCCTCTCCCCCTCTTCTCCCCCTCTATTCTCCTCTTCTCTCCCTCTCCTCTCCTCTTCTCCCCCTCTCCTCTTCTCCCCCTCTCTTCTCCCCTTCTTCTCCCCTCTCTTCTCCCCCTCTCCTCTTCTCTCAAACTCTTCCCCCCCTCTCCTCTACTCTTCTCCCCTTCTCCCCCTCTCTTCTCATCTTCTCCCCCTCTCCTCTCCCACCCTTCTTCTCCCCCTCTCTTCTCCTCCCCCTCTCCTCTACTCTTCTCCTCTTCTCCCCCTCTCCTCCTCTCCCCCTCTCTTCTCCTCTTCTCCCCCTTTCTTCTCCTCTTCTCTCCCTCTCCTCTTCTCAGCCTCTCTTCTCCCCTTCTCCTCTTCTCTCCCTCTCCTCTTCTCAGCCTCTCTTCTCCCCTTCTCCTCTTCTCTCCCTCTCCTCTTCTCCCCCTCTCTTCTATCGTTCTACTCCCCCTCTCTTCTCCCCCCTCCTCTTCTCCCCCTCTCCTTTTCTTCCCCTCCCATCCTTCCTCTCCTCTCCTCTTCTCCCCTCTCTTCTCCCCCTCTCCTCTCCTCTCCTCTCCTCCCCCTCTCTTCTACCCCTCTCCTCTTCTCTCCCTCTCCTCTCCTCTTCTCCTCTTCTCCCCCTCTCCTCTTCTCCCCCTCTCTTCTCCTCTTCTCCCCCTCTCCTCTGCTCTTCACACCCTCTTCTCCCCTCCCCACTTCACCGCCTCTCCCCTCTTCTCCCCCTCTTCTCCCCTTCTCCTCCTCTCCTCTCCTCTCCCTCTCATCTCCTCAGCCTTTCTTCTCCCCTTCTCCCCTCTCCTCTTTTCTCCCTCTCCTCTTCTCCCCCTCTCCTCTTCTCCCCCTCTCTTCTCCCACCCCTCTTCTCCTCCTCTCCTCTTCTCTCCCTCTCCTCTCCTCCCCCTGTCTACTCTTCTCCCCTTCTGCCACTCTCCTCTTCTCCCCCTCTCCCCTCCTCTTCTCCCCTCTCTTCTCCTCCTCTCTCCTCTCCTCTTTTCACCCTCTCTTCTCCCCTTCTCCTCCTCTCCTCTTCTCTCACTCCCTTCTCTTCTCTCTCTCTCCTCTTCTCAGCCTCTCTTCTCCCCTTCTCCCCTCTCCTCTTCTATCCCTCTCCTCTTCTCCCCCTCTCCTCTTCTCCCTCTTCTCCCACCCCTCCTCTTCTCTCCCTCTCCTCTCCTCTTCTCCCCTTCTCCCCCTCTCCTCTTCTCCCCCTCTCCTCTTCTCCCTCTTCTCCCACCCCTCCTCTTCTCTCCTCCCCCTCTCCTCTACTCTTCTCCCCTTCTCCCCCTCTCCTCTTCTCCCCCTCTCCTCTTCTCCCCCTCTCTTCTCCTCTTCTCCCCTCTCCTCTTACCTCCCTCTCTTCTCCTCTTCTCCCCTTCCCCCTCTCCTCTTCTCTTCTCTCCTCTCTTCTCCCCCTCTCATATTCTCTTCTCCTCTCTCTTCTCCCCTCTCTTCTCCTCATCTCCCCCTCTCCTTCTATTCTCAACCTCTCTTCTCTCCTTCTCCCCCTATCCTCTTCTCTTCCCCTCTATTTTCCTCTTCTCCCCCTCTCTTCTCCCCTTCTCCCCCTCTCCTCTTCTCCCCATCTCTTCTCCACTTCTCCCCCTCTCTTCTATCTTTCTCTCCCCTCTCTTCTCCCCCTCTCCTTTTCTTCCCCTCCCATCCTTCCTCTCCTCTCCTCTCCTCCCCTCTCTTCTCCCCCTCTCCTCTCCTCTCCTCCCCCTCTCTTCTCCACTTCTTCTCCCCCTCTCTTCTACCCCTCTCCTCTTCTCTCCCTCTCTTCTCTTCTTCTCTCCCTCTCCTCTTCTTCCCCTCTCTTCTCCCCTCTCTTCTCCCACCCCTCTTCTCCTCCTCTCCGCTTCTCTCCCTCTCCTCTCCTCCCCCTCTCCCCTACTTTTCTCCCCCTCTCTTCTCCACCTCTCCCCCTCTCCTCTTCTCCCCTCTCTTCTCCCCCTCTCCTCTTCTCCCCCTCTCCTCTTCCCCCTCTTCTCCCCTTCTGCCCCTCTCCTCTTCTCCCCCTCTCTTCTCATCTTCCCCCCTCTCCTCTTCTCCCCCTCTCCTCTCCTCTTCTCCCCCTCTCCCTCCTCTTCTCCCCCTCTCTTCTCCTCTTCTCCCCCTCTCCTCTTCCCCCTCTCTTCTCCTCTCCCCCCTCTCTTCTCCCCTTCTGCCCCTCTCCTCTTCTCATCTTCCCCACTCTCCTCTTCTCCCCTGTCATCTCCTCTTCTCCCACTCTCCTCTCTTCTACCCCCTCTTCTCTCCCTAACCTCTTACCTCCCTCTCTTCTCCTCTTCTCCCCTTCCCCGCTCTCCTCTCCTCTTCTCCCCCTCTCTTCTTCTCTCCCTCTCTTTTCGTCTTCTCCCCCTCTCTTTTCCTCTTCTCCCCCTCTCCTCTTCTCTTCTCCCCCTCTCATATTCTCTTCTCCTCTCTCTTCTCCCCTCATCTCCCCCTCACCTTCTATTCTCACCCTCTCTTCTCTCCTTCTCCCCGTCTACGCTTCTCCCCTATCCTCTTCTCTTCCCCCCTCTATTTTCCTCTTCTCCCCCTCTCTTCTCCCCCTCTCCTCTTCTCTTCTCCCCTCTCTTCTCCCCTTCTCCCCCTCTCCTCTTCTCCCCCTCTCTTCTCCCCCTCTCATCTTCTCTCTCTTCTCCCCCTCATCTCCCCCTCTCCTTCTATTCTCACCCTCTCTTCTCTATTTCTCCCCTCTCCTCTTCTCCCCCTCTCTTCTCCCATTCTCCCCTTCTCTTCCCCCTCTCTTTTCCTCTTCTCCCCCTCTCTTCTCCCCCTCTTCTCTTCCCCCTCTCTTTTCCTCTTCTCCCACTCTCCTCTCCTCTTCTCCTCCTCTCTTCTCCCCCTCTCTTCTCCCACCCCTCTTCTACCACTCGCTTCTCCCCCTCTCCTCTTCTCTCAATCTCTTCTCCCCCCTCTCCTCTACCCTTCTCCCCTTCTGCCCCTCTCCTGTTCTCCCCCTCTCCACTCCTCTTCTACCCTCTTCTCCCCCTCCCTTCTCCCCTTCTCCCCCTCTCCTCTTCTCCCCCTCTCTTCTCCTCTTCTCCCCCTTTCCTCTTCTACCCCTCTCTTCTCCTCTTCTCCCCCTCTCCTCTCCTCTTCTCACCCTCTTCTCCCCCTCTCCTCTCCCACCCTTCTTCTCCCCCACTCCTCAACTCCCCCTCTCCTCTACTCTTCTCCTCTTCTCCCCCTATCCTCTTTACCCCCTCTCTTCTCCTCTTCTCACCCTCTTCTCCCCCTCTCCTCTCCCACCCTTCTTCTCCCCCACTCCTCAACTCCCCCTCTCCTCTACTCTTCTCCTCTTCTCCCCCTCTCCTCTTTACCCCCTCTCTTCTCCTCTTCCCCCCTCTCTTCTCCTCTTTTCCCCCTCTCCTCTCCTCTTTTCCCCCTCTCTTCTCCTCTTCTCCCCCTCTCCTCCTCTCCTCTTCTCCCCCTCTCTTCTCCCCTCTCTTATCTCCCCTTCTCCTCTCCTCTTCTCCCCTCTCCTCTTCTTCTCCTCCCCTCCCCCTCTCCCCTCCCTTCTCCCCCTCTCTTCTCCCCTTTCTTCTCCCCTTCTCTTCTCCTCATCTCCCCCTCTCCTTCTATTCTCACCCTCTCTTCTCTATTTCTCCCCTCTCCTCTTCTCCCCTTCTCCCCCTCTCCTCTTCTCCCCCTCTCTTCTCCTCTTCCCCCCTCTCTTCTCCTCTTTTCCCCCTCTCCTCTCCTCTTTCCCCCTCTCTTCTCCTCTTCTCCCCCTCTCCTCCTCTCCTCTTCTCCCCCTCTCTTCTCCCCCTCTCTTATCTCCCCTTCTCCTCTCCTCTTCTCCCCCTCTCCTCTTCTTCTCCTCCCCTCCCCTCTCCCCTCCCTTCTCCCCCTCTCTTCTCCCCTTTCTTCTCCCCTTCTCTTCTCCTCATCTCCCCCTCTCCTTCTATTCTCACCCTCTCTTCTCTATTTCTCCCCTCTCCTCTTCTCCCCTTCTCCCCCTCTCCTCTTCTCCCCCTCTCTTCTCCTCTTCTCCCCCTTTCCTCTTCTACCCCTCTCTTCTCCTCTTCTCCCCCTCTCCTCTCCTCTTCTCACCCTCTTCTCCCCCTCTCCTCTCCCACCCTTCTTCTCCCCCACTCCTCAACTCCCCCTCTCCTCTACTCTTCTCCTCTTCTCCCCCTATCCTCTTTACCCCCTCTCTTCTCCTCTTCTCACCCTCTTCTCCCCCTCTCCTCTCCCACCCTTCTTCTCCCCCACTCCTCAACTCCCCCTCTCCTCTACTCTTCTCCTCTTCTCCCCCTCTCCTCTTTACCCCCTCTCTTCTCCTCTTCCCCCCTCTCTTCTCCTCTTTTCCCCCTCTCCTCTCCTCTTTTCCCCCTCTCTTCTCCTCTTCTCCCCCTCTCCTCCTCTCCTCTTCTCCCCCTCTCTTCTCCCCCTCTCTTATCTCCCCTTCTCCTCTCCTCTTCTCCCCCTCTCCTCTTCTTCTCCTCCCCTCCCCCTCTCCCCTCCCTTCTCCCCCTCTCTTCTCCCCTTTCTTCTCCCCTTCTCTTCTCCTCATCTCCCCCTCTCCTTCTATTCTCACCCTCTCTTCTCTATTTCTCCCCTCTCCTCTTCTCCCCCTCTCTTCTCCCCCTCTCCTCTCCTCTTCTCTTCCCCCTCTCTTTTCCTCTTCTCCCCCTCTCCTCTTCTCTTCTCCCCTCTCTTCTCCCCCTCTCCTTCTATTCTCACCCTCTCTTGTCCCCCTCTCATATTCTCTTCTCCTCTCTCTTCTCCCCCTCTCCTTCTATTCTCACCCTCTCTTCTCACCCTCTCATATTCTCTTCTACTCTTCTCCCCCTCTCTTCTCCTCATTCTCCCCCTCTCCTCTTCTCCCCCTCTCTTCTCCTCTTATCTCCCCTTCTCCTCTCCTCTTCTCCCCCTCTCCTCTTCTTCCCCTCCCCTCCCCTCACACCTCTTCTCCCCCTCTCTTCTCCTCTTATCTCCCCTTCTCCTCTTCTCCCCCTCTCCTCTTCTTCTCCTCCCTCCCCCTCTCCCTCCTTCTCCCCCTCTCTTCTCCCCTTTCTTCTCCCCTTCTCACCCTCTCCTCCCCTCTTCTCCCCCTCTATTCTTCTCCCCCTCTCCACTTCTTCTACTCCCCTCCCCCCTCTACCCTTCTCCACTCTTCTCCTCTTCTCTCCCTCTCTTCTCCTCTCCTCCCCCCTCTCCTCTCCATGTCTCACCTCAACATGGATCTAGTCCAATCAGATGTGTCTCACCTCAACATGGATCTAGTCCAATCAGATGTGTCTCACCTCAACATGGATCTAGTCCAATCAGACGTGTCTCACCTCAACATGGATCTAGTCCAATCAGAGTAAATCAGTTGTTACATAAGGTGACAGTTGTAGGACAATTAACAAAGTAGCTGAATTGTCAAAGACCGTAGCCTGAGGTCACCCACAGAAAGTAATCCAGAACTTTCTCTTGTAAAGAATTACAAATCTACCACTTTCATATGAACCCCTCGATACACAGCAGAACATCTACACTGAATCCATCCACCAAGCATCCTGATTTGTTTTAACCTTTAACCTTTTAACGTCCCATCTGGCCAACATCCGGCGAAATTGCAGAGCGCGAAATACAAATTACAGAAATAGTCACAATAAACTTTCATGAAGATACAAGTGTTATACATCAAATAAAGATTAACTTCTTGTTAACCTTTCTGGGACCGGGGGCAGTATTGAGTAGTTTGGATAAAAAACGTACCCAAATTAAACAGCCTACTACTCGGGCCCAGAGTCAAATATTTGCATATTATTAGTAGATTTGGATAGAAAACACTCTGAAGTTTCTAAAACTGTTTGCATGATGTCTGTGAGTATGACAGAACTCATATGGCAGGCAACAACCTGAGAGGTATCCAGTCAGGAAGTGGGCACTCTGAGGGTTGTAGTCATTTCAAATGATTGAAACTACAGTGTCTGTGGGGTCAACTTGCACT
Organism: Salmo salar; assembly: GCF_905237065.1. NCBI lineage: Eukaryota > Metazoa > Chordata > Actinopteri > Salmoniformes > Salmonidae > Salmo > Salmo salar. Next base: position 351,720 of record NW_025548358.1, read on the forward strand.
TCCTAAGGCTTCCACTAGATGTCAACAGTCATTTTAACCTCTCTTGGGTAGGGGGCAGTATTTTCACATCTGGATGAAAAACGTACCCGATTTAATCTGGTTACTACTCCTGCCCAGAAACTAGAATATGCATACAATTAGTATATTTGGATAGAAAACACTCTAACGTTTCTAAAACTGTTTGAATGGTGTCTGTGAGTATAACAGAACTCATATGGCAGGCCAAAACCTGAGAAGATTCCATACAGGAAGTGGCCTGTCTGACAATTTCTGGTCCTTCTGTTGCCTCTCTATCGAAATTACAGTATCTCTGCTGTTACGTGACAATTTCTAAGGATTCCATTGGCTCTTTGGAGGCGCCAGAAAGTGTAATGGGATCTCTGCTGTCTCTGGGCAAGGTCCAGAAACTCTGTTTGTGAGTGGTCAGCCTAGTGGCTCAGAGACAGGAGATGCACGGGCACGAGAGACCACCATGTTTTTCTTCACCTGTTTGAATGAATACAAGGTTGTCCGGTTGGAATATTATCGCTATTTTACGAGGAAAATCGCATAAAAATTGATTTTAAACAGCGTTTGACATTAACTTCTTGTTAATCCAGCCGCTGTATCAGATTTCAAAAAGACCATGCGATTATCTGAGGACAGCGCCCCGCCTACAAAAGCATACAAACAATTTCAAGCCAAGTAGAGGAGTAACGAAAGTCAGAAATAGCGATAAAATGAATAACTTACCTTTGATGAACTTCCTTTGGTTGCACTCACAAGAGTCCCTGTTACACAATAAATGTTTGTTTTGTTCGATAAAGTCCCTCTTTATGTCCAAAAAACTCAGTTTTGTTGGCGTGTTTTGTTCAGTAATCCACTGGCTCAAAGGCGGTTACAACAGTAGAATACATCCTAACAGTACCGGTAAAGTTTGTGGAAACGTCAAACAATCTTTTTTATTAATCCTCAGATTGTCTATTGTCTTTATAATCGATAATATTTCAACCAGACAATAGAGTATTCAATACAAAGGAAAAAGAACGGAGGGCACACTCCCGGTCGCGCGCCAAAAAGCTCTGGTTCATTCGACCGACCCTCATGAAATGCTCTCATTCTTCTTCATTTCTCAGAATACAAGCCTGAAACAATGTCTAAAGACTGTTGACATCTAGTGGAAGCCATAGGAACTGCAATCTGGGTCCTATCCACTTATATGGTCGATAGGTTTTCAGTGGAAAAACATAACAGAATAAATAACAGGCTCTCCCACCATCTAGAATCACCAGGTCTGCTTGCAGATTAACAGAATCTCTTGGAAAGACAGACCTTTAGACCTCATAGGCCTGTCCAATACATTGTTGATTTTTTATTATTTATACTTTCCTTACAAGTTGGGATTTAAATTGATGTACACACCATGATGTCTCAGTGAAAAATGTATTATATATTTATATTTTAATTATGAAAACAATTTAGAAAACGTCACTCAAATCCTGTTAAAATGTATATAGAGGTATTAGTCTCATGCTACAGTATATAAATTATATTCTTCCATTTTAAACAGCCTAACAGGCTCTCCCACCATCTCTAATGATCTGGTCTGCTTGATGATGAACAAAATGTAGACCACAGCAGGTGAGTCTCTCAGGAACACGTACAGGTTGTTATGATCTAGGACACACTAACATGACCCCACTATGGAAAGGTGAGTCTCTCAGGAACACGTACAGGTTGTTATGATCTAGGACACACTAACATGACCCCACTATGGAAAGGTGAGTCTCTCAGGAACACGTACAGGTTGTTATGATCTAGGACGTCAACAAGCTTTACAAGACTCGTCTGAAGGTCTCCTGGTACCAGTTTAACCTCTTACATCTAGACGTTCTAGCGGAACACCTGCTCCAATATCCAATGATAGGCGTGGCGCGAATTACAAATTCCTCAAAAATACAAAAACTTCAATTTTTCAAACATATGACTATTTCACAGCATTTCAAAGACAAGACTCTCCTTTATCTAACCACACTGTCCGATTTCAAAAAGCCAGAAATAATCAGACACCCATTTTTCAAGCTAGCATATAATGTCACATAAACCCAGAAGACAGCTAAATGCAGCACTAACCTTTTATGATCTTCATCAGATGACACACATAGGACATTATGTTATACAATACATGCATGTTTTGTTCAATCAAGTTCATATTTATATCAAAAAACAGCTTTTTACATTAGCATGTGACGTTCAGAACTAGCATACCCCCCCGCAAACTTCCGGAGGAATTTGCTAACAATTTACTAAATTACTCACGATAAACGTTCACAAAAAGCATAACAATTATTTTAAGAATTATAGATACAGAACTCCTCTATGCACTCGATATGTCCGATTTTAAAATAGCTTTTTGGTGAAAGCACATTTTGCAATATTCTAAGTACATAGCCCGGCATCACAGGGCTAGCTATTTAGACACACGGCAAGTTTAGCACTCACCAATATCAGATTTACTATTATAAAAGTTTGATTACCTTTTGTTGTCTTCGTCAGAATGCACTCCCAGGACTGCTACTTCAATAACAAATGTTGGTTTGGTCCAAAATAATCCATCGTTATATCCAAATTGCGGCGTTTTGTTCGTGCGTTCCAGACACTATCTGAAAGGGTAAATAAGGGTCGTGCGCATGGCGCAATTCGTGACAAAAAAAATCTTAATATTCCATTACCGTACTTCGAAGCATGTCAAACGCTGTTTAAAATCCATTTTTATGCCATTTTTCTCGTAAAAAAGCGATAATATTCCGACCGGGAATGTCCATTTAGCTAAACAGAGGAAAGTAAACAAAGCTTTCGGTCGACGCTGGCACGAGCCTGAGTCTCACAGTACTGTAACCAGCCACTACCCAAATGCGCTACTTTTATTCAGCCAGAGCCTGCAAAGCCACGATTCAGCTTTTTACCGCCTTCTGAGACCCTATGGCAGCCGTAGGAAGTGTCATGGGACAGCTAAGATCCTCACTCTTCAATAAACAGAGACAAGAAGAACGACACCTTGTCAGACAGGCCACTTCCTGCATGAAACCTTCTCAGTTTTTTGCCTGCCAAATGAGTTCTGTTATACTCACAGACACCATTCAAACAGTTTTAGAAACTGTAGGGTGTTTTCTATCCATATGTAATAAGTATATGCATATTCTAGTTACTGGGTAGGAGTGGTAACCAGATTAAATCGGGTACGTTTTTTATCCAGCCGTGAAAATACTGCCCCCTAGCCATAACAGGTTAACACATTTATGCAAGTATATATGGAGATAGTTTAGTTCCACAAATAAGGGGTTAAATACATGTAGGAAAGAAATGTGTTTCCTGATCTTTCTTATATCTCTCGGATAAAAAAAAAGTATTTTCCCAAAAAATATACAAATCCCAAGACTATTTGGCCCTAAACAGACGTTACACGGTGGCAGACTACATGATAGAAAACTGAGGAGAAAATGTGCAATGTACAAATGAAGTGAGCATAGCCTTGCTATTGAGAAAGGACTGAGTTGAGTTATGTACTAGACTGGTGGGGGTCAGGGAGAGAGTTGAGTTATGTACTATACTGGTGGGGGTCAGGGAGAGAGTTGAGTTATGTACTAGACTGGTGGGGGTCAGGGAGAGAGTTGAGTTATGTTCTAGACTGGTGGGGGGTCAGGGAGAGAGTTGAGTTATGTTCTAGACTGGTGGGGGTCAGGGAGAGAGTTGAGTTATGTTCTAGACAGGTGGGGGTCAGCGAGAGAGGTGAGTTATGTACTAGACTGGTGGGGGTCAGGGAGAGAGTTATGTACTAGACTGGTGGTGGTCAGGGAGAGAGTTGAGTTATGTTCTAGACTGGTGGGGGTCAGGGAGAGAGGTGAGTTACGTACTAGACTAGTGGGGGTCAGGGAGAGAGTTGAGTTATGTACTAGACTGGTGGGGGTCAGCGAGAGAGGTGAGTTACGTACTAGACTGGTGGGGGTCAGGGAGAGAGTTGAGTTATGTATTTGATTGCTGGGGGTCAGGGAGAGAGTTGAGTTATGTTCTAGACTGGTGGGGGTCAGGGAGAGAGTTGAGTTATGTTCTAGACTGGTGGGGGTCAGGGAGAGAGTTATGTACTAGACTGGTGGGGGTCAGGGAGAGAGTTGAGTTATGTTCTAGACTGGTGGGGGTCAGGGAGAGAGGTGAGTTATGTACTAGAATGGTGGGGTCAGGGAGTGAGTTGAGTTATGTACTAGACTGGTGGGGGTCAGGGAGAGAGGTGAGTTATGTACTAGACTGGTTGGGGTCAGGGAGAGAGTTGAGTTATGTACTAGACTGGTGGGGGTCAGGTAGAGAGGTGAGTTATGTACTAGACTGGTGGGGGTCAGGGAGAGAGTTGAGTTATGTACTAGACTGGTGGGGGTCAGGGAGAGAGTTATGTACTAGACTGGTGGGGGTCAGGGAGAGAGTTGAGTTATGTTCTAGACTGGTGGGGGTCAGGGAGAGAGTTGAGTTATGTACTAGACTGGTGGGGGTCAGGGAGAGAGGTGAGTTATGTACTAGAATGGTGGGGTCAGGGAGTGAGTTGAGTTATGTACTAGACTGGTGGGGGTCAGGGAGAGAGTTGAGTTATGTACTAGACTGGTGGGGGTCAGGGAGAGAGTTGAGTTATGTACTAGACTGGTGGAGGTCAGGGAGAGAGTTGAGTTATGTACTAGACTGGTGGGGGTCAGGGAGAGAGTTGAGTTATGTTCTAGACTGGTGGGGGTCAGGGAGAGAGTTATGTACTAGACTGATGGGGGTCAGGGAGAGAGTTGAGTTATGTTCTAGACTGGTGGGGGTCAGGGAGAGAGGTGAGTTATGTACTAGACTGGTGGGGGTCAGGGAGAGAGATATGTACTACACTGGTGGGGGTCAGGGAGAGAGTTGAGTTATGTAGTAGACTGCTGGGGGTCAGGGAGAGAGTTGAGTTATGTTCTAGACTGGTGGGGGTCAGGGAGAGAGTTATGTACTAGACTGGTGGGTGTCAGGGAGAGAGTTGAGTTATGTTCTAGACTGGTGGGGGGTCGGGGAGAGAGTTATGTACTAGACTGGTGGGTGTCAGAGAGAGAGTTGAGTTATGTTCTAGACTGGTGGGGGTCGGGGAGAGAGTTGAGTTATGTACTAGACTAGTGGGGGTAGAGGAGAGACTTGTTCTATGTTCTAGACAGGTGGGGGTCTAGTTCATTTTTTCTAGTACATTTCTTTTCTCAAATTATGCCGTTTGGCTTGTGATATAATTGGTTTGATGCCAAAGCCAAACTGGCATCCTTTGTTGTGGCTAATTTCTGCATTACCAAATGAGGAGTTACAAACACACCAGTCCGAGTTAAACTACATCTTTAATACTTAATTAAGATACTTTTGCAAAGGTTCTTGACCTTCATTAATGCACTCTCTCGAATGAACCAGGAAGGTGATTAGTCAATGGCTACAGGGATCTTTTATAGCAACGATACACCCCCTTCAACGTACATTGACAAACCACAGATACTTAGTAACAGTTCACAAAGGTTACGTTTTGTATGACAGATATCAATAAAACACAGCAGACAGTAACTGCTGTATCAACAGGATTAATGGTATAGCCCAGTATCTGGTCTCCTTAGAACCATCCCTCCCTGGTACGGTATTGAACAGAACTATTTCATCCAATGGCATATATCAATTGTCATCTCTCGATACTCCCATCTCAAGCAAACCCCCTCTTGACCCTACTCCTGGACAGGCTCACTGGAGGGAGTGAGCCTCTAGGCCATATAATATCCCAGGATAAGTGCGAGATCTAACAGAGGACATACAAGGGTCCAGACACTGCCATAATCCTCCCCACAATAAAGAAAAGGAGGGAGTGACTTGCTCACAGACATTGTGGAGACAAGTCATTGGTTCCCCATTAATCACGCCATCACTTCAAATGGTTTAAGAATAGGTAAAGACACATTCTCATGATGACAAATCTGACCTCTCCCCTCTCTGGGCCCCAAGTGTCTGAGCCCCAGCTAAGGTAGACGTGCAACTGAAAAGACACCAGAGTCCAATGGACACTTTCTAATGACAAGTACCTCAAATAAGCATATTATACTAATAAAACATCTTAATTATCTATGTTAGCCAACTAATTCTGATTCGTCCACGACACCTTTTACACTTTTCTTTTGTGCGCCAGGACCATTCACAGCTGAGATCACTCAGTTTAGCTCAACGCTGATTGGCTATTACTTAATAAAACATTTATCATGGGTAAATCTACAATTGAACCAATTGCCCTATATGGAGGTAAACTGTTGGGTCCACTAACCAATCAAGATTTTAAATACTGCATTTAAATACTGCATGAAGAAATTCTGCAATAACATTCTTAGAGTACAGTTAAAAATGCCCAAATAATGCATGTAGGACAGAATTACACCAATATCCATCAATAATTAATATCATCACTAATTAATATCCATCACTAATTAATATCAACACTAATTAATATCCATCACTAATTAATATCAACACTAAATAATATCCATCACTAATTAATATCCATCACTAATTAATATCCATCACTAATTAATGTCCATCACTAATTAATATCCATCACTAATTAATATCCATCACTAATTAATACCATCACTAATTAATATCCATCACTAATTAATATCCATCACTAATTAATATCATCACTAATAAATATCATCACTAATTAATATCCATCACTAATTAATAGCCATCACTAATTAATATCCAGAAACAAGACATCAATTTCTAAACCACCTCAAAACAAGAGACCACCACTGAAATGCCAAGAGATGAACATAGAGAAAAGTCCCTTCATCCAGCTGGTCCTGAAGCTAAGTTCACAAACCACTACTAACCCAACAAATCCTCAGCACAGCACTCAGACAGTCTGGCCCAAACAAATTATAACCAAACATACATAAATGATGGCAAACTAGCTGCCCACCATGACTGATAGAAAACTGAGAAAAAAGTGACTATTTACAGATTCAGTGAACATAGCCTTGCTATTGAGAGAGGTCGCCATAGGCAGAGAGAAGACAGGCTATGTGCCCACTGCTCACAAAATGAGGTGGAAACGAACTGCACTTCCTAACCTCCTGTCAAATGTAAGACGATATAACAGACACATATTTCTCTCAGATTACAAGGACCCCAAAATAATTTGAAAACAAATATAATATTGACAAGCTCCTTTATCTGTTAGGTGAAATACCACAGTGTGCAATCATGGCAGCAGAATGTGTGACCTGTTGTGATGAGAACAGGTTAACCAGTGGAGAACAAACACCACAGTAAATAAAACCTAGGACTAGATTTATCACTTTAGTTCATTTCCCTTGACATTTGTACTTCTACTTTTTGTTCACACAGCTCACACTCTCCTACAGACACCAGATGACTGAGAGGGCCCTAGTGGAGCCAGATGGCTGAGAGGGCCCTAGTGGAGCCAGCTGGCTGAGAGGGCCCTAGTGGAGCCAGCTGGCTGAGAGGGCCCTAGTGGAGCCAACTGACTGAGAGGGCCCTAGTGGAGCCAGCTGGCTGAGAGGGCCTTAGTGGAGCCATCTGACTGAGAGGGCCCTACTGGAGCCAGCTGACTGAGAGGGCCTTAGTGGAGCCATCTGACTGAGAGGGCCTTAGTGGAGCCAGCTGACTGAGAGGGCCTTAGTGGAGCCAGCTGACTGAGAGGGCCTTAGTGGAGCCAGCTGGCTGAGAGGGCCCTTGTGGAGCCAGCTGACTGAGAGGGCCCTAGTGGAGCCAGCTGACTGAGAGGGCCCTACTGGAGCCATCTGACTGAGAGGGCCCTAGTGGAGCCAGCTGGCTGAGAGGGCCCTAGTGGAGCCAGCTGACTGAGAGGGCCCTAGTGGAGCCAGCTGACTGAGAGGGCCCTAGTGGAGCCAGATGACTGAGAGGGCCCTAGTGGAGCCAGCTGGCTGAGAGGGCCCTAGTGGAGCCATCTGGCTGAGAGGGCCCTAGTGGAGCCAGCTGACTGAGAGGGCCCTAGTGGAGCCAGCTGGCTGAGAGGGCCCTAGTGGAGCCAGCTGGCTGAGAGGGCCCTAGTGGAGCCAGCTGGCTGAGAGGGCCCTAGTGGAGCCATCTGGCTGAGAGGACCCTAGTGGAACACTTCCCTTACTCTTTCTCTCTCATCCACAAATCTCTCTCCCCTCCCCTTCTCTCTCCACTCCCCTTCTCTCTCTTTCTCACTCCTCCACAATTATCTCTCTCCCCTCACCTTCTCTCTAACCTCCGCTTCTCTCTCTTTCTCTTTCCCCCACAAATCTCCCTCTCCCCTCTCCTTTTCTCTCCCTTACCCACCTCCCTCCCCTACCCTCCTCTCTCCCCTCCTGTCCTCTGCTCTCCCCACCCCTTCTCTCTCCTCCCTCTCTCTCTCTCTCTCTGCTCATCTCTCTCTCTAGTTCTCTCTCTCTTCCTGGAATATAGTGTTGGACTTGTTGATCTTGACTCAGCTCAATGATGTGAGATAAACTTCTTAGCAACTTATCTTGGATCAGTGGTTGAACACACTACAGCAAACTGATCTGTTAAAAAACTCCACAGGAAACTGCTGGCAGAGCAGCAACGTTCCACATAGTGTCCTATAATATCACCTCTAACTTTCTACTGCTTGAGTTCACCTCTTATAGAATATTGGCTTAATGTTCCAGAACCTAAATATAAACAGTACCAGCACCCAAAATGAGTACTGATGAGGTTTCATGTTAGAGCAGGAGAAGGGGGGATGTGGTGTAGAAGCTAGAGGTCTGTTACCCAAGTCAACTCAACAGGTCTGATGCTATATGTCAGGGTCAGGCTGGACTGGGACAAGAGAGGAAAAGGTTACTGGTTATGATGACATCACTGGTGAGAAGTCAGTGATAAAATGATATTTTCACTCTCCCCCTTCCTCCATCTGGTCCTCCCCCTTCCCTCCCCTCGGTCTGGTTCTGATCATTACTCTCTTCTCCCTCCCTCCCCTCTTCTAATGCATATTATATAAATGGGAGGGAGAATGAGATCAGGAGATGGGGGAGAAGGGTAGAGGGGGAGAAGAGGAGAGGGGGAGAAGAGGAGAGGGGGGAGAAGAGGAGAGTGTGGAGAAGAGGAGAGGGGGAGAAGAGGAGAGGGAGAGAAGGGGAGAGTGTGGAGAAGAGGAGAGTGTGGAGAAGAGGAGAGGAGAGGGGGAGAAGAGGAGAGGAGAGGGGGAGAAGAGGAGAGGGAGAGAAGAGGAGAGGAGAGGGGAGAAGAGGAGAGGGGGAGAAGGACATATGAGACAGTTAGGACCAATGTAACCTGTGACAGTTAGGACCAAGGTAGACTTGTGGTTGATTAACCCCCCATCCACAAAGGGGACATATTTGCAGATGTTATGGTCTTGTGAATTCTGGCTGAATTCTGGTCAAGAGGATGCTCTTTTATCTCAACATGTCTACAGATTCTCCCTGTATTTGTTGGCTTGGAAATGTTGATACCGGAGACTGTTATCAGAAGAAACTGTGTAACCAACCATTTATAGAGGCTGAGAAATGCATTATCATTAATTGGAAGATTGGTTATCCTCCAACAATGTCACAATGGATGGCAGAAATGTCTCGTTATGTATCACTGGATTTGATTTACTGGTCAACTTTCATGAGGTCAGGATGCCTTATATGGAATACTGTACGACAAAAGGAGTCTGTATTAAAAGATGACCACTTCATGTTTCAATAGCCGTTGGGTTGTTCAGTCCTGTCCTGGTGGTCTGCTGTCCTGTGGGTTGTCACTCTGGCCTTGACCTAACACACCTGAAACCAATAATGAATGTTTCACTAAGATCCTAAAGCTGAGTGGGATGTGTTGGGTTGGTGGAGGACGGGCCGACCCAGCTACACCTTACAGTATATACAAAAGCATGTAGACACCCATTCAAATGAGTGGATTTGGCTATTTTAGCCACACCTGTTCCTGACCTGTGAATAAAATTGAGCACACCGCCATGCAATCTCCATAGACAAACATTGTCTGTAGAATGGCCTTACTGAAGAACTCAGTGACAATCAACATGGCACCATCATAGTATGTTACCTTTCCAACAAGTCATTGAATACCTTTAGGGATGAATTGAAACACCGACTGTGAGCCAGGTCTAATCACCCAACCTCACTAATGCTGTTGTGGCTGAATGGAAGCAAGTCCCCACAGCAATGTTCCAACATCTAGTGGAAAGCCTTCCCAGAAGAGTGGAGGCAGTTATAGCAGCAAAGGGGGGACAAACTCCATTGTGTGGCCCATGATTTTGGAATGAGATGTTAGATGAGCAGGTGTCCACATACTTTTGGTATGTGGTGTACATTCCCCTTCCATGCAAATGTGTAACTCTCTTTGCAGATGTGATTAAATCTAATTTAATACATTTGCTTTTGTCAGTTTTTTAAATCATTCATTTCAGAGGTCAGGGTCAAGCTGAGCCGGACCAAGAGTGGAAAAAGGTTACTGGTTATGATGACATCACTGGTGAGAAGTCAGTAATGAAAAGATATTCAGTTGACTGCATGTTAGTCTGTCAGCCCCATCTTGTTGACATCTCCCTCTCTCTCCATCTCCCCTCCCGTCCTCTGTCCCCTCGTCTCTCTCCTTCCTCTCTCTCTGCTCCTCTCCCTCTCTTCCTGACAGACAGCATCAGACCTGTTGACTTGGGTAACAGACCTCTATCCTCTACAGCCCCCTTCTCCTACTCTAATATGAGACCAATATAATATATAATATGACAAGTATTAATAGTTCCATAAAACACTACTTGTTATTGGGGTTTAGAATGGTTTGTATGGACACATGACTTTCTCCATGTGGGATAATAAAGTTGACTAATATTGAACTGCAAAAATCACTGTAGATTTATACTCTACCTACCTGGTGGACTGACGCTTTGAGCCTGGAGATCTGAGGAGAAAGAGAGAGACAGAGGAGAAAGAGAGAGAAAGAGACAGAGAGATAGAGAGAAACAAAGGAGAAAGGGAGGAGTCAGAGGAAGAGAGAGACAGAGGTTAAATGAACATCAACATGACCTTTCATGATGTGATGGGGAAGACAGGCTTATCGTTGGTATGGTGTATCCCCTACCATCCTCTCTCTTCCACCCCTCTCTCTTCTCCACCCTCCTCTCTCCCCTACCCTCCTCTCACTTCCACACATCTCTCTCTCCCCTCCCCTATCCTCTACCCAACTCGCTCCCCCTACCCTCCTCTCTCCTCCACAAATCTCTCTATTCCCTACCCTCCTCTCACCTCTACCCTTCCCTCTCTCCTCTACCCTCGTCTCCCCTACCCTCCTCTCTCCCCTACCCTCCTCTCTCCTCTACCCTCCTCTCGTCCCTACCCTCCTCTCTCCTCTACCCTTCCCTCTCTCCTACCCTCGTCTACCCTACCCTCCTTTCTCCTTCTCAAATCTCTCTCCCCTACCCTCCTTTCTCACCTCCCATTCTCTATCCACTACCCTCCTCTTCTCTCTCCACTAATCTCCTCTCTCCTCTACCTTCCTCTCTCTCCCCTACCCTCTATCCCCAACCCTCCAGTCTCCTCCACCCTCCTCTCTCCCCTGCGCTCCTCTCCCCTACCCTCCTATCTCCTTCACAAATATATCTCTCATTTACCCTTCTCTCTCTCCTACCATCCTCTCCCCTACCCTCATTTCTCCTTCACAAATATCTCTCTCCTACCCTCCACTATCCCCTCCCATCCTCTCTCCCCTCCTCTTTCCTCTACTCTCCTCTCCCCTCCTTCTCCCTCCCCTCCCATCCTCTCTCCTCTACCCTCCTCTCTCCCCTCATCTACCCTTCTCTCTCCCCTACCTTCCCGTTCTCTCTACCTTAGCCTCTATCCCCTCCCCCTTATCTCCTCCCCTTCTCTCGCCCCTCCCCTCTCTCCCCTACAGTCCTCTCTCCTCTACCTCTTTCGCTAACCCCCTTCTCCTCTCTCCCTTACCCTCCTCCTATTCCCTATACCCTCCTATACCCTTCTCTCTCGGCTCACCCTCCTCTCTCCCCTCACCTCCTCTCTCCTACCTTCCTTTCTCCCCTCCCCTTCTCTCTCACCTATCGTGCTCTATGCCCTCCCCTCCCATCTCCCCTCCCTTTCTCTCTCCCCAACCCTCCTCTCTCCCTACCCTCCTCTCTCTCTCCTCCTCCTCAAATCTCTCTCCCCACCCCTCCTCTCTCTTCCATCTCTCTCTCGCTCTCTCACTCTTCGTGACATATAGTGTTGGACCTGTTGATGTTGACTCAGCTCATAGACCTCTAGCATCTACAGCCCTCCCTTCTCCTACTCTAACATAACACCAATATAATATATAAAATATACTCTCATTAAATTAGAGACAGATACAATCAATCATTGACACACTGAATATACAACAGTCAGATGCATGACACCATCACAACTTAACTGACATTAGTGCCTGTCCCCAGATGGACAGTTAGACTACAGTAAAGTACATTTACAGGTGATCACATCATTGTCCTGCTTTGAGACACATTTTTACTGTCTGCTTCCAGTTGCATGTTCTTTTACTAACCCTGCAAATGGTAATATATCTTACAATATCAAAACATCTCAGTAAGTGTTACAAGTGTATATTAATATAACAGAATCTTACCTGTGCTCCAGAAAATGATCATCAAAATCACTGCAGATATCATATCTGTCTTAAACTGGGGCTCTACTGAGCTATAATGTATACTGTCATGAAGAGGACTGAAGAGTGAGAAATACTACTAGGCTATATGACTTCTATCTCATTACTTCCTTACTTATATGACGTGACACACTTTTAAGCAGACAAGATCAGTGGTTAAACCCACCTAGCTACAGGAAACACTGACATTAGAAAAACTCCACAGGAAACTGCTGGCAGAACAGCAACGTTTCACATAGTGTCCTATAATATCACCTCTAACTTTCTACTGCTTGAGTTCACCTCTTATAGAATATTGGATTAATGTTCCAGCACCTAAATATAAACAGTACCAGCACCCAAAATGAGTACTGATGAGGTCTCATGTTAGAGCAGGAGAAGGTGGGATGTGGTGTAGAAGCTAGAGGTCTGTTACCCAAGTCAACTCAACAGGTCTGATGCTATATGTCAGGGTCAGGCTGGGCTGGGACAAGAGAGGAACAGGTTACTGGTTATGATGACATCACTGTTGATAAGTCAGTTATAAAAATATATTTTTTCTCTCCCATCTCCCCCCTCCTCCCTCTCTACTCTACTCCCCTTCCCCTCCCCCCTCTCTGTCTCCCTCCCATCCTTTAATTTATATTATATAAAGTCAGGGGAGGTAGAAGAAGGGGAAAGGGGGAGAAGAGGGGAGCCATGGGGGGAGAAGAGGAGAGGGGGGAGAAGAGGAGAGGGGGGAGGAGAGGAGGGAGAAAAGGAGAGGAGAGAAGGGAGAAGAGAGAGGGAGAAGAAGAGAGGGGGAGAATAGGAGAGAAGAGGGGGGAGAAAAGGAGAGGAGAGGAGGGAGAAGATCTGAGGGGGGAGAAAGGTAGAGGGGAGAGGAGGAGAGAGAGGAGAGGAGGATGGGAGAATGGGAGAGGAGGTACTGTTTGTTTCCCACGGGACTATTCCTTCTGTTATCAAGTGGGTTTTTCCACCATATTTAGTGTACCAGTCATTTCAGTGAAGGGAAGGGAACAAGTGCACACTTTAGGAGAAAGGAGAGATAATTGGGACAATGCTTCTTTCTAGTCTACAGTCCTGCGTCTGTGACACCAGATTACCACCTAGTGGCCATAAGAGGAACTGTCCTGTCAGTGTGTTTTTACTGCTGGCTCAAAACAACACATGACCTGCATACATGATCTGATTCATGTGTGAGTACTAAAAGCATATGAATATAGTATATTATAGTATATTTATTATATATGTGGGTCTGACAAGTAAACACTCTTAATGTTTGCTGTTTTATCACTAAGCAGAACATTGGGCACTATGTAACCAAACACATGTGAAACCTCATGATGTGAGTGATAAGAAGTGTTTAAAAAGGTGAGTTCTGAACCCTGTAGACTACTGCACTACTTCTGAAGAAGACCAGAGTCATTTCAGAATGAAGACTGCTATAGTTCTGATGGTGTTGCTGTTCTGTCTGTCTGGGGCCTGGACTCAGGGAGAGAGTGGAGGGGTGAGAAGTAGTTCTGTCTGTCTGTCTGTCTGGGGCCTGGACTCAGGGAGAGAGTGGAGGGGTGAGAAGTAGTTCTGTCTGTCTGCTCGTAATGTGTTGATAGTAATATACTCTGTTGTTAGGTACAGAATAGAGGGAGGTAAGTGGTTAGGCCACCCAAGGGAGTTGGGGGAAGTTGCACCTCGATGCTGATCTTGGGTCAGTTTTGCTTTTTCTCAACAAGTGGTTAAGGATAGGTTTGGGGTTCGGTCATGGCTAAAAGGGATCCATCTTTTGTCAGATAAACGTCATATTTCACTTTTCATAGCAGGTTAGGAGAATTAGGTTAAGGTTAGGAAAAGGGTTAGGATTAGCTAAAATGCTAAAAAGATCACCTTTTGATGTTAATTTGACAATAGCTGGATCCCTTCTTGCCATGACCTTGGGGTTGGGGAAGCTGATCCTGGTCTTTACTGAGGTAAAACCCTGAAGCTTAGGCCACAGTCAGACAGTCCATTTCCAGTACCCACATCCCACCCCTAGGGGGCAGTGCCTGGACTACCAGCATGGTTAATAGTTGTTAACATAGTAAAGTTTCCCCTATGAACTCTGGTAACCCTAACTCTAACCCTGCTAAATAGTCATAAGATTAACTAATATAACATTAATATAACATTAATTAATGTTTACCTGGACTATCTGCACTGACCCTACATACACTCACAATACTATATATACACACTCACTCATAATAATATATATACACTCTATATATACAATACTATATATTCACACTATATACACACTATATATACAATACTATATATTCACACTACATACACACTATATATACAATACTATATATTTACACTATATACACACTATAGATACAATACTATATATTCACACTATATACACACTATATATACAATACTATTTATTCACACTATATACACACTATATACAATAATATATATTCACACTATATACACACTATATATACAATACTATATATTCAAACTATATACACACTATACATACAATACTATATATTCACACTATATATACAGTACTATATATTCACACTATATACACAATACTATACATTCACACTATATACACACTATATATACAATACTATATCCACACTCTATATACAATACTACATCCACACTATATATACAATACTATATATTCACACTATATATACACAATACTATATATTCACACTATATACACACTCAATCACACACTACATTGACACACAAATCCCAAACCAACACAACAAAGACACACACACACACACACACACACACACACACACACACACACACACACACACACTTGACCCTCATCATCTGCTGCTGCTCTGCTCTCATCAAAAAGGCTGTTTTTTCTAAACTTTCAGCACATTTTCAGTTTACTTTCATATGATTCTCTGCTCATTTGTTTAACCTTTCTAGGGTCGGTGGGACGAAATAGTCCCACCTACGTAATAGCCAGTGGAATCCCGTGGCGCGTTATTCAAATACCTTAGAAATGCTATTACTTCAATTTCTCAAACATATGACCATTTTACACCATTTTAAAGACAAGACTCTCGTTAATCTAACCACACTGTCCGATTTCAAAAAAGCTTTACAACGAAAGCAAAACATTAGATTATGTCAGCAGAGTACCCAGCCAGAAATAATCGGACACCCATTTTTCAAGCTAGCATATAATGTCACATAAACCCAAACCACAGCTAAATGCAGCACTAACCTTTGATGATCTTCATCAGATGACAATCCTAGGACATTATGTTATACAATACATGCATGTTTTGTTCAATCAAGTTCATATTTATATCAAAAACCAGCTTTTTACATTAGCATGTGACGTTCAGAAGTAGCATACCCCCCGCAAACTTCCGGGGAATTCGCTAACATTTTACTAAATTACTCACGATAAACGTTCACAAAAAGCATAACAATTATTTTAAGAATTATAGATACAGACCTCCTCTATGCACTCGATATGTCCGATTTTACATTACATTTACATTTAAGTCATTTAGCAGACGCTCTTATCCAGAGCGACTTACAAATTGGAAAATAGCTTTTGGTGAAAGCACATTTTGCAATATTCTAAGTACATAGCCCAGGCATCACGGGCTAGCTATTTAGACACCCGGCAAGTTTAGCACTCACCAATATCAGCTTTACTATTATAAAAGTTTCATTACCTTTTGTTGTCTTCGTCAGAATGCACTCCCAGGACTGCTACTTCAATAACAAATGTTGGTTTGGTCCAAAATAATCCATCGTTATATCCGAATAGCGGCGTTTTGTTCGTGCGTCCCAGACACTATCCAAAATGGTAAAGAAGGGTCGTGCGCATGGCGCAATTCGTGACAAAAAAATTCTAAATATTCCATTACCGTACTTCGAAGCATGTCAACCGCTGTTTAAAATAAATTTTTACGCCATTTGTCTCGTAGAAAAGTGATAATATTCCGACAGGGAATCTCCTTTTTCGGCAAACAGAGGAAAAAATCACAAAGGCGGGGGCAGTCGGGTCACGCGCCTAAGCCCAGAGTCCCTTGATCGGCCACTTGAGAAAGGCGATAATGTGTTTCAGCCTGGGGCTGGGATGACGACATTCTGTTTTTTCCCGGGCTCTGAGCGCCTATGGACGACGTAGGAAGTGTCACGTTAGAGCAGAGATCCTTAGTAAAAGATAGAGATGGAAAAGAAGTTCAAGAAATGGTCAGACAGGCCACTTCCTGTAAAGGAATCTCTCAGGTTTTGACCTGCCATTTGAGTTCTGTTATACTCACAGACACCATTCAAACAGTTTTAGAAACTTTAGGGTGTTTTCTATCCATATGTAATAAGTATATGCATATTCTAGTTACTGGGTAGGAGTGGTAACCAGATTAAATCGGGTATGTTTTTTATCCAGCCGTGAAAATACTGCCCCCTAGCCATAACAGGTTAATTGTTTATGGTTCATTGAACAAGCATGGGAAACAGAGTTTAAATCCTTTACAATTGTCACGTCCTGACCAGTAAAGGGGTTATTTGTTATTATAGTTTGGTCAGGACGTGTTTTATATGGTTCGGGGTGTGTGTGTGTTTGTAGAGGGGTGTGTGGTTTATGTATTCCAGGGGTTTTGTCATTTTTCTATGTTGTGTATTTCTATGATGTATCTATGTTGTGTATTTCTTTGTTGGCCTGGTATGGCTCTCAATCAGGAACAGCTGTACATCGTTGTTGCTGATTGAGAGTCATACTTAGGTAGCCATGTTTACACCTGTCCCTTTGTGGGAGGTTGTTCTTTCTACTGCTGTGTGAGCCTACAAGACTGTTCGTTCGTTTATTGTTTTGTTTATTAGTCGTGTTCAAAATAAAAGTTAACCTCTCTAGGGCAGGCGGGACGAATTCGTCCCACCTACGCAACAGCCAGTCTAATCCAGTGGCGCGATTTTCAAATACCTTAGAAATGCTATTACTTCAATTTCTCAAACATATGACTATTTTACAGCTATTTAAAGACAAGACTCTCGTTAATCTAACCACACTGTCCGATTTCAAAAAGGCTTTACAACGAAAGCAAAACATTAGATTATGTCAGCAGAGTACCCAGCCAGAAATAATCAGACACCCATTTTTCAAGCTAGCATATAATGTCACAAAAACCCAGAAGACAGCTAAATGCAGCACTAACCTTTGATGATCTTCATCAGATGACACACCTAGGACATTATGTTATACAATACATGCATGTTTTGTTCAATCAAGTTCATATTTATATCAAAAACCAGCTTTTTACATTGGCATGTGACGTTCAGAACTAGCATTCCCCCCGCTAACTTCCGGGGAATTTACTAACAATTTACTAAATTACTCACGATAAACGTTCACAAAAAGCATAACAATTATTTTAAGAATTATAGATACAGAACTCCTCTATGCACTCGATATGTCCGATTTTAAAATAGCTTTTGGTGAAAGCACATTTTGCAATATTCTAAGTACATAGCCCAGCCATCACGGGCTAGCTATTTAGACACCCGGCAAGTTTAGCCTTCACCAAAATCAGATTTACTATTATAAAAGTTTGATTACCTTTTGTTGTCTTCGTCAGAATGCACTCCCAGGACTGCTACTTCAATAACAAATGTTGGTTTGGTCCAAAATAATCCATCGTTATATCCAAATTGCGGCGTTTTGTTCGTGCGTTCCAGACACTATCTGAAAGGGTAAATAAGGGTCGTGCGCATGGCGCAATTCGTGACCAAAAAAATCGAAATATTCCATTACCGTACTTCGAAGCATGTCAACCGCTGTTTAAAATCCATTTTTATGCCATTTTTCTCGTAAAAAAGCGATAATATTCCGACCGGGAATCTCCATTTAGCTAAACAGAGGAAAGAAAACAAAGCTTTCGGTCGACGCGGGCACGAGCCTGTGTCTCACAGTACTGTAACCAGCCACTACCCAAACACGCTACTTTGTTTCAGCCAGAGCCTGCAAAGCCACGATTCAGCATTTTGCCGCCTTCTGAGAGCCTATGACAGCCGTAGGAAGTGTCACGGTACAGCTAAGATCCTCACTCTTCAATAAACAGAGACAAGAAGAATGACACCTTGTCAGACAGGCCACTTCCTGCATGAAATCTTCTCAGGTTTTTGCCTGCCATATGAGTTATGTTATACTCACAGACACCATTCAAACAGTTTTAGAAACTCTAGGGTGTTTTCTATCCAAAGCCAATAATTATATGCATATTCTAGTTACTGGGCAGGAGTAGTAACCAGATTAAATCGGGTACGTTTTTTATCCAGCCGTGTCAATACTGCCCCCTAGCCCTAACAGGTTAAGATGAGCACTCAACCCGCTGTGCCTTGGTCCCTTTCATACGACGACCATGACAGAACCTCCTACCACCAACGGACCAAGCAGCGAAGAAAGGAGCAGCAGGTGGACTATAAGGAGTACTGGACTTGGGAAGACATCTTGGAGGGTAAAGGATCCTACACATGGGAGGAAATCCAGGCTGGAAGGGATCGCCTCCCATGGAGACAGGTGGAAATAGCAAGGGTGGAACAGTGAAGGTGGAGTGAAGACCGGGATTATTATATGGGAACTCGGCTGGCAAGGAAGCCGGAGAGGCAGCCCCCCCCCAAAAAAATTGGGGGTCACACGGGTAGTTTGGCTAGGCCAGGCAATAGACCTGAGCCAACTATCCGTGATTATTATGGGGAACAGAGGATCAGAGGAGCACCGTACTATGCGGAAGTGCGCACAATCTCGCCTATGCGCACGAACAGTCCGATGAAAATGATTCCAGCCCCTCGCAAGTGTCATGCTCGAGTGAGCACTCAGGCCGTAGGGGTTGTATGCTCCAGACCGCCAGTAATGCTTCACGGCCCAGTGTATCCTTTTCCCGCTCCTCGCACTAGCCCGGAGGTGCGTGTCTCCAATCTGTTACCGCCAGTACCAGCACCACGCACCAGGCTTCCAGTGCGTAAGCCCAGTCCCGAGCTTCCGACGACAGTACCTCGTCCAGAGTGTCCGGCAACAGTGCCTCGTCCAGAACTTCCGGCAACAGTGCCTCGTCCAGAACTTCCGGCAAGAGTGCCTCGTCCAGAACTTCCGGCAACAGTGCCTCGTCCAGAGTGTTCGGCAACAGTGCCTCGTCCAGAGCTTCCGGCGACAGTGCCCCGTATAGAGACGGCCCACTGTCCGGAACCAAGAGAGACGGCCCACTGTCCGGAACCAAGAGAGATGGCCAACTGTCCGGAACCAAGAGAGATGGCCCACTGTCCGGAACCAAGAGAGACGGCCTACTGTCCGGAACCGAGTGAGACGGCCTACAGTCCGGAACCGAGTGAGACGGCCTACAGTCCGGAACCGAGTGAGACGGCCTACAGTCCGGAACCGAGTGAGTCGGCCTACAGTCCGGAACCGAGTGAGTCGGCCTACAGTCCGGAACCGAGTGAGACGGCCTACAGTCTGGAGCTCCCAGAGTCGCCCTACAGTCCGGAACCGGCGCGGCCAGAGTCGCCCTACAGTCCGGAACCGGCGCGGCCAGAGTCGCCCTACAGTCCGGAACCGGCGCGGCCAGAGTCGCCCTACAGTCCGGAACCGGCGCAGCCAGAGTCGCCTACAGTCCAGAGATCCCAGAATCGCCCTACAGTCCGGAGCTCCTAGAGTACAGTCCAGGGTCTACAGTGACATGCTTCAGGCCAAGGTATTCAGTAGGGGTGGACTGGTCAGGTGGGGAACTAAGGCCTGAGCCACCTCCACTGTAGGAGGTTTGGGGAGGGGGGGTGTAGCACGGGAGCCGTCGGTGATGGCAGCCACCCTCCCTTCCCTCCCTTTAGTTTAAGGGGTTTATTTTTGTAGTTATTTTTTTTTGTCAGGTGCATCCGGGGTCTGCACCTTTGGGGGGGGAGTACTGTCACGTCCTGACCAGTAAAGGGGTTATTTGTTATTATAGTTTGGTCAGGATGTGGCAGGGGGTATTTGTTTTATATGGTTGGGGTGTGTGTGTTTGTAGATGGGTGTTTGGTTTATGTATTCCGGGGTTTTTGTCATTGTTCTATGTTGTGTATTTCTATGATGTATCTATGTATTTCTTTGTTGGCCTGGTATGGCTCTCAATCAGGAACAGCTGTACATCGTTGTTGCTGATTGAGAGTCATACTTAGGTAGCCATGTTTACACCTGTCCCTTTGTGGGAGGTTGTTCTTTGTACTGCTGTGTGAGCCTACAAGACTGTTCGTTCGTTTATTGTTTTGTTTATTAGTCGTGTTCACAATAAAAGTTAAGATGAGCACTCAACCCGCTGCGCCTTGGTCCCTTTCATACGATGACCGTGACAACAATGAAGTTATTTGGATTAAAAAAATATATAATTTAAAGACAGGGTCCTGAAAAAGGGACGTTTCTTTTATTGCTGAGTTTATTTCAGGTGTTTATTTTTCATAAATTGGCAAACATTTCTAAAACCCTGTTTTTGCTTTGTCATTATGGTGTATAGTGTGTAGATTGTGGGGGGGGAAACTATTTATTCAATTTTGGAATAAGGCTGTAACATATCAAAATGTGTTAAAAGTCAAGTGGTCTGAATACTTTCTGGATGCACTGTATCACAACCAGTAAATGTTTAACTTTAATTCAAGCCTTTTATCATCTGCAATGTTGATTTACGGTCATTTCAATTCAAATTGCTACACTTGATCAACAAGTTTGGTTTTATTTCAAAACATTTATGATTTTGTCCAAAAATTTTATTGTTTGGTCAATTGAATTATTGTCTTTTGTTTGCATGTGAGCATGTCAATTTTAGTCGGTTCTAAAAGTGGGGATGTTACATAGTATTTCTGATTATCTTAACTGACCAGAACCAAAGAACCATTTTGTTTTACAGAAAACCACAGACCCACTACTGCAATATAGGCCTATGGAATGGCCTCACCTCAACATGGATCTAGTCCAATCAGACAGGTCTCACCTCAACATGGATCTAGTCCAATCAGACGTGTCTCACCTCAACATGGATCTAGTCCAATCAGACGTGTCTCACCTCAACATGGATCTAGTCCAATCAGACGTGTCTCACCTCAACATGGATCTAGTCCAATCAGACGTGTCTCACCTCAACATGGATCTAGTCCAATCAGACGTGTCTCACCTCAACATGGATCTAGTCCAATCAGACGTGTTCACACTGATATTGATCTAATTGGCAACAGTGACTTTTTTAATGCAACAGAATAAACAGTAAAAAAAACACATTACATTTCAATAGGTGCAATAACTTATCTCTGTACACTATTCTGATTAGATACTATTTAATGCTGAGTTTGGACACAGGTTTTTATAGGAACACTAAGGCACCTGGACCACATATTTTGTTAAGTAAATCAGCTGTTACATAAGGTGACAGTTGTAGGACTAAGTAGCTTAGGCAGCTTGTAAATTATGCTGCATTTTGTGTCACGATCGCAGATTTTAGAGAAACAACAAATGTCGGTACATATAAGTGTCTTATATTGGCTGAAAGCTTAACTTCTTGTTAATATAACTGCACTGTCCAATTTACAGTAGCTGTTATGGCGAAAAAAGACCATGCTATTGTTTGAGGAGAGCTCCTAACAGCAAAACACTTTTTCAGAACGATAGGTTTGATAAATTCACCACTGAAGGTGAAATGTGTACTTACATTCTGAAATCTTGCTCTGATTTATCATCCAAAGGGTCCCAGAGAAAACATGAAGTGTCGTTTTGTTAGATATAATCATTTTTCTTAACCTAAAAAGGTCCATATAGCATGCACGATCGATTTTGTATTTCGACTTGTTCAATTTGCAAAGGAAGGAATCTCACCCTAAACGTTGTTTCAACGGGTCAAATTATGTTCATATCTATTCCTCAGAGATCCTAGAAGGTAACAAGACTTCACTATTTCATTAGGGGTGTAGTATATGCTATAGGACACCATATTTGGTTAGTGAGCGACGCCTTCATGGCACGCCGATGACGCGGGCTGCCATCACTTGAAGAACTGTATCTTTGTCAAATATGCACCAATCGGGGTCAAACAAAGATAGCCAGAAAGCCAATGAGCTGGGCTCAAAATGTAGGCGCTAACCTTTTGTGACAGCATGCCTTTTTCTTTTGACAAAAATTAGAAGGATATTCAGAGTTATGAAAACTGGTTGTTCGCAAATGTTGAACTTATAATATGGCTACTAATACTGGAAAAGCTAAATCAAAGTCCAAGTATACAGATTTGACAATATTCTTGCAGAAAAATGTTATATGAATGTGAATGTCTCCTTCACGATTTGCCCAAATGTACCTGGAGAATTCACACTAAAAGTCGTGTAGTTCAGTCATACTTCAAGTTATCCATCAGAAACTTTGCACATACATTGCTGCCATCTTGTGTACACTATCAGAATTACAACCAGAGTGATGGCTAGAACTATGACATTTCTCTTGTATTTCAAAGATGGTGGTAAAAAAAAGATTGGTTGGTTTTTTCATTGTATTTTCTTCTACCAGGTCTATTGTGATATATTCTCCTACATCCTTTCAAATGGTACCAAGAATATGCATATCCTTGCTTCAGGGCCTGAGCTACAGGCAGTTAAAGGAAAAAGGGGGCTATCCCTATTAAACACTTAGCTGAATTGTCAAAGCCTGAGGTCACCCAAAGAAAAGTAATCCACAACTTTCTCTTGTAAAGAATTACAAATCTACAACTTTCATATAAACACCTCGATACACAGCAGAACATCTACATTGAATCCATCCACCAAACATCCTGATTTGTTTTAATGAACACTTTTTATGACACTAAAATAACCTTAAACTACAGTATATATGAAGGGATTCTTGTCATTGTTACATTATATAGGCTACAGTAAGTTATATTCTTCCATTTTAAATAACAGGCTCTCCCACCATCTAGAATCACCAGGTCTGCTTGCAGATGAACAGAATGTCTTGGAAAGCCAGACCTTTACACCTCATAGGCCTGTCCAATACATTGTTGATTTTTTCATATTTATACTTTCGTTACAAGTTAAGATTTAAATTGATGGACACGCCATGATGTCTCAGTGAAAAATGAATTATATATATTTATTTTAATTATGAAAACTATTTAGAAAACGTCACTCAAATCCTGTTAAAATGTATATAGAGGTATTAGTCTCATGCTACAGTATATAAATTATATTCTTCCATTTTAAACAGCCTAACAGGCTCTCCCACCATCTCTAATGATCTGGTCTGCTTGATGATGAACAAAATGTAGACCACAGCATGATTATTATATGACTACCACATCTCTGTACCCCCTCCACACACAATCCATGTTTGGTAGATGCTCTTTTCATTTACAATTGAACCCTTAGAATACCATTTAACCCTTAGAATACCATTTCAGTGAACCTGTAGAAATCTAATTAACATTAAAGAACAATCCCCATCAAAATCAATCTGTTTAAACTAGAGATATGTTTTGCATCTCAATCCAGCACATCCACCAATATCTCCTTTCCTCATCTGAGGTGAAAGTTCACAGAGCTAGAGCTGTGTTTGTCAGACCTTGAAACTATCAGAAAATGGGTGTCCTCACAAAAATGTCTGTAACATCCGATCAGTTTGGCCTGTAAACTATGGAAAGATGAGACTCAGGAACACGATGATGTTCTCCGTTTTGCTCTACGACCCCATAAGCATCGTCTGAAGTCATACAGTCCATCTGCCAACTTCTGTCTGTAGTGTCAGAACCGTTTGGACAACACACTAACATGACCCCACTATGGAAAGATGAGTCTCACAGGAACACGTACAGGTTGTTATGATCTAGGACACACTAACATGACCCCACTATGGAAAGGTGAGTCTCTCAGGAACACGTACAGGTTGTTATGATCTAGGACACACTAACATGACCCCACTATGGAAAGATGAGTCTCACAGGAACACGTACAGGTTGTTATGATCTAGGACACACTAACATGACCCCACTATGGAAAGGTGAGTCTCTCAGGAACACGTACAGGTTGTTATGATCTAGGACACACTAACATGACCCCACTATGGAAAGATGAGTCTCTCAGGAACACGTACAGGTTGTTATGATCTAGGACACACTAACATGACCCCACTATGGAAAGGTGAGTCTCTCAGGAACACGTACAGGTTGTTATGATCTAGGACACACTAACATGACCCCACTATGGAAAGGTGAGTCTCTCAGGAACACGTACAGGTTGTTATGATCTAGGACACACTAACATGACCCCACTATGGAAAGGTGAGTCTCTCAGGAACACGTACAGGTTGTTATGATCTAGGACACACTAACATGACCCCACTATGGAAAGGTGAGTCTCTCAGGAACACGTACAGGTTGTTATGATCTAGAACGTCCACAAGCTTTACAAGACTCGCCTGAAGGTCTCCTGGTACCAGTTTAACACATTTATGGAAGTATATATGGAGATAGTTTAGTTCCACAAATAAGGGGTTAAATAAATGTAGAAAAAAAATTGTTTCCTGATCTTTCTCATATCTCTCGGATAAAAAAACGTATTTTACCAAAAAATATAAAAATCCCAATACTATTTGGCCCTAAACAGACATTACACGGTGGCAGACTACATCATAGAAAACTGAGTAGAAAATGTACAATGTACAAATGAAGTGAGCTTAGCCTTGCTATTGAGAAAGGATTGAAACAGGCAGACAGATGATAGGCTATTTGCCCACTGCCCACAAAATGAAATGTAAACTGAGCTGCACTTCCTAACCTCCTGCCAAATGTACAACGATATAAAGGTACACATATTTCCCTCAGATTACAAGGACCCCAAAATAATTTGAAAACAAATATAATATTGACAATCTCCCGTATCTGTTAGGTGAAATACCACAGTGTGCAATCATGGCAGCAGAATGTGTGACCTGTTGTGATGAGAACAGGGTAACCAGTGGAGAACAAACACCACAGTAAATAAAACCTAGGACTACATTTATCACTTTAGTTCATTTCCCTTGACATTTATACTTCTACTTTTTGTTCACACAGGTCACACTCTCCTACACACACCAGCTGACTGAGAGGGCCCTAGTGGAGCCAGCTGGCTGAGAGGGCCCTAGTGGAGCCGGCTGGCTGAGAGGGCCCTAGTGGAGCCAGCTAGCTGAGAGGGCCCTAGTGGATTCAGCTAGCTGAGAGGGCCCTAGTGGAGCCAGCTGGCTGAGAGGGCCCTAGTGGAGCCAGCTGGTTGTGTAAGTAAGTGTAAGTAGTTGAATTAGTCTGTGAGTTACTTTATATTCATTTAGAGACTGTTTTATATTTCATTTACAGTGTATTGACCGACGGCCTGTACAGGTCAGGACTGATACACTCGTTTTATTGTGTTTGTTTTTTTACATAGTTAATAACGTAACATTTCAAATGTCTTTCTCTTTTGAAACAATTGTGTGTTTAATGTTAACAGTTTGTGATTGTTTATTCACTTGCTTGGCAATGTTAACATCTGTTTCCAATGCCAATAAAGCCCCTTTGAATTGAATTGAGAGAGTGGGAGAGGGGACGACGACAAATGAACATCAACATGACCTTTCATGATGTGATGGAGGAGACAGGCTTATCGTTGGTATGGTGCAACAACACCCATGTGTACACACATTCCCCTTCCATGGAAAAGTGAACCTTTGCAGATTAGTTTATATCAAATCATATTTTATTTGTCACATGCGCCGAATACAACAGTGAAATGCTTACTTACAAGCCCTTAACCAACAATGCAGTTTTAAGAAAATACCTAAAAAAGGAGATAAAAGTAACACGTAATTAAATAGCAGCAGTAAAATAACAATAGTGAGGTTTTATACAGGGGTACCTGTACAGAGTCAATGTGGAGGCTATATACAGGGGGTACCAGTACAGAGTCAATGTGGAGGCTATATACAGGAGGTACCAGTACAGAGTCAATGTGGAGGCTAAATACAGGGGTACCGGTACAGAGTCAATGTGGAGGCTATATACAGGTGGTACCGGTACAGAGTCAATGTGGAGGCTATATACAGGGGTACTGGTACAGAGTCAATGTACAGAGTCAATGTGGAGGCTATATACAGGGGTACCGGTACAGAGTGAATGTGGAGGCTATATACAGGTGGTACCGGTACAGAGTCAATGTGGAGGCTATATACAGGGGTACTGGTACAGAGTCAATGTGGAGGCTATATACAGGGGGTACCGGTACAGAGTCAATGTACAGAGTCAATGTGGAGGCTATATAAGTAATATGTACATGTAGGTGGAGTTGTTAAAGTGACTATGCATAGATAATAACAGAGTAGCAGCAGCATAGAAGAGGGGGGGAGAGACAATGCAAATAGTCTGTAAAGCCATTTGATACAATTTTCAGGAGTCTTATGTCTTGGGGGTAGAAGCTGTTTAGAAGCCTCTTGAACCTAGACTTGGGGCACCGGTACCACTTGCCGTGCGGTAGCAGGGAGAACAGTCTGACTAGGGTGGCTGGAGTCACTGACAATTTTTAGGGCCCTCTTCTGACACCGCCTGGAATCAGAAGTCCTGGATGGCAGGAAGCTTGGCACCAGTGATGTACTGGGCCGTAGGCACTACCCTCTGTCGTGCCTTGTGGTTAGAGGCCAAGCAGTTGCCATACCAGGGAGTGTTGCAACCCGTCAGGATGCTCTCGATGGTGCAGCTGTAGAACCTTTTGAGGATCTGAGTACCCATACCAAATCTTAGAAATACAGCTAAACCTAGGGTATGGCTAAATGGGGTGTGTAGAAATACATGTGGGGGTCAGGGAGAGAGTAGAGTTATGTACTAGACTGGTGGGGGTCAGGGAGAGAGTAGAGTTATGTACTAGACTGGTGGGGGTCAGGGAGAGAGTAAGTTATATACTAGACTGGTGGGGGTCAGGGAGAGAGTTGAGTTATGTACTAGACAGGTGGGGGTCAGGTAGAGAGTTGAGTTATATACTAGACTGGTGGGGGTCAGGGAAAGAGTTGAGTTATGTACTAGACTGGTGGGGGTCAGGGAGAGAGTTGAGTTATATACTAGACTGGTGGGGGTCAGAGAGAGAGTTGAGTTATGTACTAGACTGGTGGGGGTCAGGGAGAGAGGACTGAACAGTGGAACATACTGCTAGGCTTTATGACTTTTATCTCATTTGTTCCTTACGTCAATGATGTGAGATAAACTTCTTAGCAACTTATCTTTGATCAGTGGTTGAACCTAGCTACGTACAGAAAACTCATCTGTTTTGAAAACCCCCACAGGAAACTGCTCACATGGCAGCAACGTTTCGTAGTGTCTGCTATAATATCACCTCTAACTTTCTACTGCTTGAGTTCACCTCTTATACGGGAATACTGGACCACTTGAATAAGGTCTGGATGTCTTATATTGAAACCAGTACAACAAAAGCAGTCTGTATTAAAAGATGACCACTTCGTGTTTTCAATAGCTGCTGGGTTGCTCAGTCCTGTCCTGGTTGTCTGTCATCCTGTGTGTTGTCACTCTGGCCTTGACCTAACACACCTGAAACCAGTAATGAATGTTTCCCTAAGACCCTAAAGCTGAGTGGGATGTGTTGTGTTGGGGCTCTGCAGGGCAGTGGACACATAGAGACAGAACAGGGAGACCAGCTATATTGTATGGAAGTAAAAAGAGCTCTACAGTACTACTAGGTCATATGAGATGAATCATGCTTTTTCTGTGTTAATGTATGTTTGGGTGTTTCCAAACCTTTCCCTTTTGATAAAAACATAAACAAAAGGTAGGAAGGACATTATTTTGGAAAGAGTTGAATTATGTACTAGACTGGTTGGGGTCAGGGAGAGAGTTGAGTTATGTACTAGACTGGTGGGGGTCAGGGAGAGAGTTATGTACTAGACTGGTGGGGGTCAGGGAGAGAGTTGAGTTATGTACTAGACTGGTTGGGGTCAGGGAGAGAGTTGAGTTATGTACTAGACTGGTGGGGGTCAGGGAGAGAGTTGAGTTATGTACTAGACTGGTGGGGGTCAGGGAGAGAGTTGAGTTATGTACTAGACTGGTGGGGGTCAGGGAGAGAGTTGAGTTATGTACTAGACTGGTGGGGGTCAGGCAGAGAGTTAAGTTATATACTAGACTGGTGGGGGTCAGGGAGAGAGTTGAATTATGTACTAGACTGGTGGGGGTCAGGGAGAGAGTTGAGTTATATACTAGACTGGTGGGGGTCAGGGAGAGAGTTGAGTTGAGTTATGTACTAGACTGGTGTGGGTCAGGGAGAGAGTTGAGTTATGTACTAGACTGGTGGGGGTCAGGGAGAGAGTTAAGTTATATACTAGACTGGTGGGGGTCAGGGAGAGAGTTGAGTTATGTACTAGACTGGTGGGGGTCAGGGAGAGAGTTATGTTCTAGACTGGTGGGGGTCAGGGAGAGAGGCGAGTTATGTACTAGACTGGTTGGGGTCAGGGAGAGAGTTATGTACTAGACTGGTGGGGGTCAGGGAGAGAGTTGAGTTATGTACTAGACTGGTTGGGGTCAGGGAGAGAGTTGAGTTATGTACTAGACTGGTGGGTGTCAGGTAGAGAGTTGAGTTATGTACTAGACTGGTGGGGGTCAGGGAGAGAGTTAAGTTATGTACTAGACTGGTGGGGGTCAGGGAGAGAGTTGAGTTATGTACTAGACTGGTGGGGGTCAGGCAGAGAGTTAAGTTATATACTAGACTGGTGGGGGTCAGGGAGAGAGTTGAATTATGTACTAGACTGGTGGGGGTCAGGGAGAGAGTTGAGTTATATACTAGACTGGTGGGGGTCAGGGAGAGAGTTGAGTTGAGTTATGTACTAGACTGGTGTGGGTCAGGGAGAGAGTTGAGTTATGTACTAGACTGGTGGGGGTCAGGGAGAGAGTTAAGTTATATACTAGACTGGTGGGGGTCAGGGAGAGAGTTGAGTTATGTACTAGACTGGTGGGGGTCAGGGAGAGAGTTATGTTCTAGACTGGTGGGGGTCAGGGAGAGAGGCGAGTTATGTACTAGACTGGTTGGGGTCAGGGAGAGAGTTATGTACTAGACTGGTGGGGGTCAGGGAGAGAGTTGAGTTATGTACTAGACTGGTTGGGGTCAGGGAGAGAGTTGAGTTATGTACTAGACTGGTGGGGGTCAGGGAGAGAGTTGAGTTATGTACTAGACTGGTTGGGGTCAGGGAGAGAGTTGAGTTATGTACTAGACTGGTGGGGGTCAGGGAGAGAGTTGAGTTATGTACTAGACTGGTTGGGGTCAGGGCGAGAGTTGAGTTATGTACTAGACCGGTGGTGGTCGGGGAGAGAGTTGAGTTATGTTCTAGACTGGTGGGGGTCAGGGAGAGAGTTGAGTTATGTACTAGACTGGTGGGGGTCAGGGAGAGAGTTATGTACTAGACTGGTGGGGGTCAGGGAGAGAGTTGAGTTATGTTCTAGACTGGTGGGGGTCAGCGAGAGAGGTGAGTTATGTACTAGACTGGTGGGGGTCAGGGAGAGAGTTATTTTCTAGACTGGTGGGGGTCAGGGAGAGAGTTGAGTTATGTACTAGACTGGTGTGGGTCAGGGAGAGAGTTGAGTTATGTACTAGACTGGTGGGGGTCAGGGAGAGAGTTGAGTTATATACTAGACTGGTGGGGGTCAGGGAGAGAATTGAGTTATGTTCTAGACTGGTGGGGGTCAGGGAGAGAGGTGAGTTATGGACTAGACTGGTTGGGGTCAGGGAGAGAGTTGAGTTATGTACTAGACTGGTGGGGGTCATGGAGAGAGTTGAGTTATGTACTAGACTGGTGGGGGTCAGGGAGAGAGTTGAGTTATGTACTAGACTGGTGGGGGTCAGGGAGAGAGTTGAGTTATGTTCTAGACTGGTGGGGGTCAGGGAGAGAGTTATGTACTAGACTGGTGGGGGTCAGGGAGAGAGTTGAATTATGTTCTAGACTGGTGGGGGTCAGGGAGAGAGTTGAGTTATGTTCTAGACTGGTGGGGGTCAGGGAGAGAGTTTAGTTATGTACTAGAGTTGTGGGTGTCAGGGAGAGAGTTGAGTTATGTTCTAGACTGGTGGGGGACAGGGAGAGAGTTTAGTTATGTACTAGACTGGTGTGGGTCAGGGAGAGAGTTGAGTTATGTACTAGACTGGTGGGGGTCAGGGAGAGAGTTGAGTTATATACTAGACTGGTGGGGGTCAGGGAGAGAATTGAGTTATGTTCTAGACTGGTGGGGGTCAGGGAGAGAGGTGAGTTATCTACTAGACTGGTTGGGGTCAGGGAGAGAGTTGAGTTATGTACTAGACTGGTGTGGGTCAGGGAGAGAGTTGAGTTATGTACTAGACTGGTGGGGGTCAGGGAGAGAGTTATGTACTAGACTGGTGGGGGTCAGGGAGAGAGTTGAGTTATGTTCTAGACTGGTGGGGGTCAGCGAGAGAGGTGAGTCATGTACTAGACTCGTGGGGGTCAGGGAGAGAGTTATGTACTAGACTGGTGGGGGTCAGGGAGAGAGTTGAGTTATGTTCTAGACTGGTGGGGGTCAGCGAGAGAGGTGAGTTATGTACTAGACTGGTGGGGGTCAGGGAGAGAGTTATGTACTAGACTGGTGGGGGTCAGGGAGAGAGTTGAGTTATGTTCTAGACTGGTGGGGGTCAGGGAGAGAGTTGCGTTATGTTTTAGACTGGTGGGGGTCAGGGAGAGAGTTGAGTTATGTTCTAGACTGGTGGGGGTCAGTGAGAGAATTATGTACTAGACTGGTGGGGGTCAGGGAGAGAGTTGAGTTATGTACTAGACTGGTGGGGGTCAGGGAGAGAGTTGAGTTATGTTCTAGACTGGTGGGGGTCAGGGAGAGAGTTATGTACTAGACTGGTGGGGGTCAGGGAGAGAGTTGAATTATGTTCTAGACTGGTGGGGGTCAGGGAGAGAGTTGAGTTATGTTCTAGACTGGTGGGGGTCAGGGAGAGAGTTGAGTTATGTACTAGAGTTGTGGGTGTCAGGGAGAGAGTTGAGTTATGTTCTAGACTGGTGGGGGACAGGGAGAGAGTTTAGTTATGTACTAGACTGGTGTGGGTCAGGGAGAGAGTTGAGTTATGTACTAGACTGGTGGGGGTCAGGGAGAGAGTTGAGTTATATACTAGACTGGTGGGGGTCAGGGAGAGAATTGAGTTATGTTCTAGACTGGTGGGGGTCAGGGAGAGAGGTGAGTTATCTACTAGACTGGTTGGGGTCAGGGAGAGAGTTGAGTTATGTACTAGACTGGTGTGGGTCAGGGAGAGAGTTGAGTTATGTACTAGACTGGTGGGGGTCAGGGAGAGAGTTATGTACTAGACTGGTGGGGGTCAGGGAGAGAGTTGAGTTATGTTCTAGACTGGTGGGGGTCAGCGAGAGAGGTGAGTCATGTACTAGACTCGTGGGGGTCAGGGAGAGAGTTATGTACTAGACTGGTGGGGGTCAGGGAGAGAGTTGAGTTATGTTCTAGACTGGTGGGGGTCAGCGAGAGAGGTGAGTTATGTACTAGACTGGTGGGGGTCAGGGAGAGAGTTATGTACTAGACTGGTGGGGGTCAGGGAGAGAGTTGAGTTATGTTCTAGACTGGTGGGGGTCAGGGAGAGAGTTGCGTTATGTTTTAGACTGGTGGGGGTCAGAGAGAGAGTTGAGTTATGTTCTAGACTGGTGGGGGTCAGTGAGAGAATTATGTACTAGACTGGTGGGGGTCAGGGAGAGAGTTGAGTTATGTACTAGACTGGTGGGGGTCAGGGAGAGAGTTGAGTTATGTACTAGACTGGTGGGGGTCAGGGAGAGAGTTGAGTTATGTTCTAGACTGGTGGCGGTCAGCGAGAGAGGTGAGTTATGTACTAGACTGGTGGGGGTCAGGGAGAGAGTTATGTACTAGACAGGTGGGGGTCAGGGAGAGAGTTGAGTTATGTTCTAGACTGGTGGGGGTCAGCGAGAGAGGTGAGTTATGTACTAGACTGGTGGGGGTCAGGGAGAGAGTTATGTTCTAGACTGGTGGGGGTCAGGGAGAGAGTTGAGTTATGTTCTAGACTGGTGAGGGTCAGGGAGAGAATTATGTACTAGACTGGTGGGGGTCAGGGAGAGAGTTGAGTTATGTACTAGACTGGTGGGGGTCAGGGAGAGAGTTGAGTTATGTTCTAGACTGGTGGGGGTCAGGGAGAGAGTTATGTACTAGACTGGTGGGGGTAAGGGAGAGAGTTGAGTTATGTACTAGACTGGTGGGGGTCAGGGAGAGAGTTGAGTTATATACTAGACTGGTGGGGGTCAGGGAGAGAGTTGAGTTATGTACTAGACTGGTGGGGGTCAGGGAGAGAGTTGAGTTATGTTCTAGACTGGTGGGGGTCAGGGAGAGAGTTATGTACTAGACTGGTACGGGTCAGGGAGAGAGTTGATTTATGTACTAGACTGGTGGGGGTTGGATAGATAGTTGAGTTATGTTCTAGACTGGTGGGGGTCAGCGAGAGAGGTGAGTTATGTACTAGACTGGTTGGGGTCAGGGAGAGAGTTATGTACTAGACTGGTTGGGGTCAGGGAGAGAGTTATGTTCTAGACTGGTGGGGGTCAGGGAGAGAGTTGAGTTATGTACTAGATTGCTGGGGGTCAGGGAGAGAGTTGAGTTATGTTCTAGACTTGTGGGGGTCAGGGAGAGAGTTGAGTTATGTACTAGACTGGTGGGGGTCAGGGAGAGAGTTATGTTCTAGACTGGTGGGGGTCAGGGAGAGAGTAGCGTTATGTTTTAGACTGGTGGTGGTCAGGGAGAGAGTTGAGTTATGTTCTAGACTGGTGGGGGTCAGCGAGAGAGTTATGTTCTAGACTGGTGGGGGTCAGGGAGAGAGTTATGTACTAGACTGGTGGGGGTCAGGGAGAGAGTTGAGTTATGTACTAGACTGGTGGGGGTCAGGTAGAGAGGTGAGTTATGTACTAGAATGGTGGGGGTCAGGGAGAGAGTAGAGTATTGTACTAGACTGGTGGGGGTCAGGGAGAGAGTTGAGTTATGTTCTAGACTGGTGGGGGTCAGGGAGAGAGTAGAGTTATGTACTAGACTGGTGGGGGTCAGGGCGAGAGTTGAGTTATGTACTAGACTGGTGGGGGTCAGGGAGAGAGTTATGTACTAGACTGATGGGGGTCAGGGAGAGAGTTGAGTTATGTACTAGACTGGTGGGGGTCAGGGAGAGAGTTGAGTTATGTTCTAGACTGGTGGGGGTCGGGGAGAGAGTTGAGTTATGTACTAGACTAGTGGGGGTAGAGGAGAGACTTGTTCTATGTTCTAGACAGGTGGGGGTCTAGTTCATTTTTTCTAGTACATTTCTTTTCTCAAATTATGCCGTTTGGCTTGTGATATAATTGGTTTGATGCCAAAGCCAAACTGGCATCCTTTGTTGTGGCTAATTTCTGCATTACCAAATGAGGAGTTACAAACACACCAGTCCGAGTTAAACTACATCTTTAATACTTAATTAAGAGGATATGGAGGTAAACTGTTGGGTCCACTAACCAATCAAGATTTTAAATACTGCATTTAAATACTGCATGAAGAAATTCTGCAATAACATTCTTAGAGTACAGAGAAAAAGGCCCAAATAATGCATGTAGGACAGAATTACACCAATATCCATCAATAATTAATATCATCACTAATTAATATCCATCACTAATTAATATCAACACTAATTAATATCCATCACTAATTAATATCCAACACTAATTAATATCATCACTAAATAATATCCATCACTAATTAATATCCATCACTAATTAATATCCATCACTAATTAATGTCCATCACTAATTAATATCCATCACTAATTAATATCCATCACTAATTAATATCCATCACTAATTAATACCATCACTAATTAATATCCATCACTAATTAATATCATCACTAATTAATATCCATCACTAATTAATATCCATCACTAATTAATATCCATCACTAATTAATATCCATCACTAATTAATATCCATCACTAATTAATATCCATCACTAATTAATATCCATCACTAATTAATATCTATCACTAATTAATATCCATCACTAATTAATATCATCACTAATTAATATCCATCACTAATTAATATCCATCACTAATTAATGTCCATCACTGATGATTATCAATCACTAATTAATATCCATCACTAATAAATATCATCACTAATAAATATCCATCACTAATTAATAGCCATCACTAATTAATATCCATCACTAATTAATATCATCACTAATAAATATCATCACTAATTAATATCCATCACTAATTAATAGCCATCACTAATTAATAGCCATCACTAATTAATATCCAGAAACAAGACATCAATTTCTAAACCACCTCAAAACAAGAGACCACCACTGAAATGCCAAGAGATGAACATAGAGAAAAGTCTCTTCATCCAGCTGGTCCTGAAGCTAAGTTCACAAACCACTACTAACCCAACAAATCCTCAGCACAGCACTCAGACAGTCTGGCCCAAACAAATTATAACCAAACATACATAAATGATGGCAAACTAGCTGCCCACCATGACTGATAGAAAACTGAGAAAAAAAGTGACTATTTACAGATTCAGTGAACATAGCCTTGCTATTGAGAGAGGTCGCCATAGGCAGAGAGAAGACAGGCTATGTGCCCACTGCTCACAAAATGAGGTGGAAACGAACTGCACTTCCTAACCTCCTTTCAAATGTACTACGATATAACAGACACATATTTCTCTCAGATTACAAGGACCCCAAAATAATTTGAAAACAAATATAATATTGACAAGCTCCTTTATCTGTTAGGTGAAATACCACAGTGTGCAATCATGGCAGCAGAATGTGTGACCTGTTGTGATGAGAACAGGGTAACCAGTGGAGAACAAACACCACAGTAAATAAAACCTAGGACTAGATTTATCACTTTAGTTCATTTCCCTTGACATTTGTACTTCTACTTTTTGGACACACAGCTCACACTCTCCTACAGACACCAGCTGACTGAGAGGGCCCTAGTGGAGCCAGATGGCTGAGAGGGCCCTAGTGGAGGCAGCTGGCTGAGAGGGCCCTAGTGGAGCCAGCTGGCTGAGAGGGCCCTAGTGGAGCCAGCTGGCTGAGAGGGCCCTAGTGGAGGCAGCTGGCTGAGAGGGCCCTAGTGGAGCCAGATGGCTGAGAGGGCCCTAGTGGAGCCAGATGGCTGAGAGGGCCCTAGTGGAGCCAGCTGGCTGAGAGGGCCCTAGTGGAGCCAGCTGACTGAGAGGGCCCTAGTGGAGCCAGCTGGCTGAGAGGGCCTTAGTGGAGCCATCTGTCTGAGAGGGCCCTAGTGGAGCCAGCTGGCTGAGAGGGCCCTAGTGGAGCCATCTGACTGAGAGGGCCCTAGTGGAGCCAGCTGGCTGAGAGGGCCCTAGTGGAGCCAGCTGACTGAGAGGGCCCTAGTGGAGCCAGATGACTGAGAGGGCCCTAGTGGAGCCAGATGACTGAGAGGGCCTTAGTGGAGCCATCTGGCTGAGAGGGCCCAAGTTGAGCCAGATGGCTGAGAGGGCCCTAGTGGTGCCAGATGACTGAGAGGGCCCTAGTGGAGCCAGCTGGCTGAGAGGGCCCTAGTGGAGCCAGCTGACTGAGAGGGCCCTAGTGGAGCCATCTGGCTGAGAGGGCCCTAGTGGAGCCAGCTGGCTGAGAGGGCCCTAGTGGAGCCAGCTGACTGAGAGGGCCCTAGTGGAGCCATCTGACTGAGAGGGCCCTAGTGGAGCCAGCTGACTGAGAGGGCCCTAGTGGAGCCATCTGGCTGAGAGGGCCCTAGTGGAGCCAGCTGGCTGAGAGGGCCCTAGTGGAGCCAGCTGACTGAGAGGGCCCTAGTGGAGCCAGCTGGCTGAGAGGGCCCTAGTGGAGCCAGCTGACTGAGAGGGCCCTAGTGGAGCCATCTGACTGAGAGGGCCCTAGTGGAGCCAGCTGACTGAGAGGGCCCTAGTGGAGCCATCTGGCTGAGAGGGCCCTAGTGGAGCCAGCTGACTGAGAGGGCCCTAGTGGAGCCAGCTGACTGAGAGGGCCCTAGTGGAGCCAGCTGACTGAGAGGGCCCTAGTGGAGCCAGCTGGCTGAGAGGGCCCTAGTGGAGCCAGCTGGCTGAGAGGGCCCTAGTGGAGCCATCTGACTGAGAGGGCCCTAGTGGAGCCAGCTGGCTGAGAGGGCCCTTCCCTTACTCTTTCTCTCTCATCCACAAATCTCTCTCCCCTCCCCTTCTCTCTCCCCTCCCCTTCTCTCTCCACTCCCCTTCTCTCTCTTTCTCACTCCTCCACAATTATCTCTCTCCCCTCACCTTCTCTCTAACCTCCGCTTCTCTCTCTTTCTCTTTCCCCCACAAATCTCCCTCTCCCCTCTCCTTTTCTCTCCCTTACCCACCTCCCTCCCCTACCCTCCTCTCTCCCCTCCCCTCCTCTGTCCCCTCCTGTCCTTTGCTCTCCCCACCCCTTCTCTCTCCTCCCCTCTCTCTCTCTCTCTCTCTCTCTGCTCATCTCTCTCTCTAGTTCTCTCTCTCTTCCTGGCATATAGTGTTGGACTTGTTGATCTTGACTCAGCTCAATGATGTGAGATAAACTTCTTAGCAACTTATCTTGGATCAGTGGTTGAACACACTACAGCAAACTGATCTGTTAAAAAAACTCCACAGGAAACTGCTGGCAGAGCAGCAACGTTTCACATAGTGTCCTATAATATCACCTCTAACTTTCTACTGCTTGAGTTCACCTCTTATAGAATATTGGCTTAATGTTCCAGCACCTAAATATAAACAGTACCAGCACCCAAAATGAGTACTGATGAGGTCTCATGTTAGAGCAGGAGAAGGGGGGATGTGGTGTAGAAGCTAGAGGTCTGTTACCCAAGTCAACTCAACAGGTCTGATGCTATATGTCAGGGTCAGGCTGGACTGGGACAAGAGAGGAACAGGTTACTGGTTATGATGACATCCCTGGTGAATGAGAAGTCAGTGATAAAATTATTTTTTCACTCTCCCCCCTCCTCCATCTGGTCCTCCCCCTTCCCTCCCCTCGCTCTGGCTCTGATCATTACTCTCTTCTCCCTCCCTCCCCTCTTCTAATGCATATTATATAAATGGGAGGGAGAATGAGATCAGGAGATGGGGGAGAAGGGTAGAGGAGGAGAAGGGTAGAGGGGGAGAAGAGGAGAGGGGGAGAAGGGTAGAGGGTGAGAAGAGGAGAGTGTGGAGAAGAGGAGAGGGGGAGAAGAGGAGAGGGAGAGAAGGGGAGAGGGGTAGAAGAGGAGAGTGTGGAGAAGAGGAGAGGGGGAGAAGAGGAGAGGGAGAGAAGTTGAGAGGGGGAGAAGAGGAGAGGGGGAGAAGAGGAGAGGGGGAGAAGGGTAGAGTGTGGAGAAGGGTAGAGGGGGAGAAGAGGAGAGGGGGAGAAGGGTAGAAGGGGAGAAAAGGAGATGGGGAGAAGAGGGGGAGTTTGGACCAATGTAACCTGTGACAGTTAGGACCAAGGTAGCCTTGTGGTTGATTAACCCCCCCCCATCCACAAAAGGGGACATATTTGCGTATGTTATTGTCTTGTGAATTCTGGCTGAATTCTACAGATTCTCCCTGTATTTGTTGGCTTGGAAATGTTGATACCAGAGACTGTTATCAGAAGAAACTGTGTAACCAACCATTTATAGAGGCTGAGAAATGCATTATCATTAATTGGAAGGTTGGTTATCCTCCAACAATGTCACAATGGATGGCAGAAATGTCTCGTTATGTATCACTGGATTTGATTTACTGGTCAACTTTCATGAGGTCAGGATGCCTTATATGGAATACTGTACGACAAAAGGAGTCTGTATTAAAAGATGACCACTTCATGTTTCAATAGCTGTTGGGTTGTTCAGTCCTGTCCTGGTGGTCTGCTGTCCTGTGGGTTGTCACTCTGGCCTTGACCTAACACACCTGAAACCAATAATGAATGTTTCAATAAGATCCTAAAGCTGAGTGGGATGTGTTGGGTTGGTGGAGGACGGGCCGACCCAGCTACACCTTACAGTATATACAAAAGTATGTGGACACCCCTTCAAATTAGTGGATTTGGCTATTTCAGCCACACCTGTTCCTGACCTGTGAATAAAATCGAGCACACCGCCATGCAATCTCCATAGACAAACATTGTCTGTAGAATGGCCTTACTGAAGAACTCAGTGACAATCAACATGGCACCATCATAGTATGCTACCTTTCCAACAAGTCAGTTCATCATTTGTACCCTGCTTTAGCTGCCCCGGTCAACTGTAAGGGCTGTTATTGTGAAGTGGATATGTCTAGTAGCAGCAGTGGCTTAGCCGCGAAGTGGTAGCTCACACAAGCTCACAGAACAGGACCGCTGAAGTGCATCGCGCATAAAAATCATCAGTCCTCGGTTGCAACACTCACTACTGAGTTCCAAACTTCCTCTGGAAGCAACTTCAGTACAAGAACTGTTTGTCTGGAGCTTCATGAAATGGGTTTCTATAGCAGAGCAGCAGCACACAAGCCTAAGATCACCATGTGCAATGCCACGCGTAGGCTGGAGTGGAAACGCGTTCTCTGGAGTGATGAATCACGTTTCACCATCTAGCAGTCCGAACCACAAACCTGGGTTTGGCAGATGCCAGGAGAACGCTACCTGCCCCAAAGCATAGTGCCGACTGTAAAGTTTGGTGGAGGAGGAATAATGGTCTGGGGTTGTTTTTCATGGTTCCGGTTAGACCCCTTAGTTCCATTGAAGGGAAATCTAATCGCTACAGCATACAATGACATTCTAGACTATTCTGTGGTTCCAACTTTGTGGCAACACTTTGGGAAGGCCCTGTCCTGTTTCAGCATGACAATGCCCCCTGTACACAAAGCGAGGTCCATACAGAAATAGTTTGTTGAGATCGATGTGGTAGAACTTTACTGGCCTGCACAGAGCCCTGACCTAAAACCCATTGAATGCCTTAAGGGATTGTGGCAGACCTGGGGGTTTGGTCAAAATGGATCAGACACGGACAGAGAAGGATTAGCTCTGTTTCAAGGATGGTCATTTCAATAGTAAATCAAAAAAGAAAAGGATAGAAACGGATCTCCGGGAGACCGTCTTCTGGGCTCCGGGTTTTGCTGTATCCACTCGGGATCAAAACTGCACTCATTCCTGTTACCTCTGTAAACTTCCCCAAATATACAGCAGTCCTTTCCTCCCCACTGTCTCTGTGTGCTGCCTTTCTGGCAGCTTTATGGGCCTTGCACAGCTGGTGAGCAATCAGCCCTTGATTACTCACCAACCCCCAAACAGCCCCAATTAGTCCTGGCCGGAGAACCCGTCGAGACCTGGCACGTCCAGCAGATGGAGCCATCGCCTCGTGATGTATACTCCATCTGTTACCAGGCCTCGACGAGTCTCCCCCTGGTGGCTGACCTGCTGTACACCACAGGATGAACTGAAACGTCGACTGCGATCCAGGCCTAATCGCCTAACCTCACTAATGCTCTTGTGTTTGAATGGAAGCAAGTCCTGGCAGCAATGTTCCAACATCTAGTGGAAATCCTTCCCAGAAGAATGGAGGCTGTTATGGCAGCAAAGGGGGACCAACTCCATATTAATGACCATGATTTTGGAATGAGATGTTACATGAGCAGGTGTCCACATACTTTTGGTCATGTAGTGTACATTCCCTTCAATGCAAATGTGTAACTCACTTTGCAGATCAGTTTATATCTAATTAAATACATTTGCTTTCGTCTGTTTTTTTAAATCATTAATTTCAGAGGTCAGGGTCAAGCTGAGCCGGACCAAGAGTTGAAAAGGTTACTGGTTATGATGACATCACTGGTGAGAAGTCAGTAATGAAAAGATATTGAGTTAACTGCATGTTAGTCTGTCAGACCTATCTCTGTTGACATCTCCCTCTCTCTCCATCTCCCCTCTGCTCTTCTGTCCCATAGCCACATTATGATGTTTGGGGCTGTAGAAATACTGCTAAACCTAGGGTATGGCTAAATAGGGTGTTTCGAAATACAGCTAAACCTAGGGTATGGCTAAATGGGGTGTGTATAAATACATCTAAACCTAGGGTATGGCTAAATGGGGTGTGTATAAATACAGCTAAACCTATGGTATGGCTAAATGGGGTGTGTAGAAATACAGCTAAACCTAGGGTATGGCTAAATGGGGTGTGTAGAAATACAGCTAAACGTAGGGTATGGCTAAATAGGGTGTTTCGAAATACAGCTAAACCTAGGGTATGGCTAAATGGGGTGTGTAGAAATACAGCTAAACCTAGGGTATGGTTAAATGGGGTGTGTAGAAATACAGCTAAACCTAGGGTATGGCTAAATGGGGTTTGTAGAAATCCCCCCACCTGATAATTTACTGTACTTAAAAACTGTAAAATACTATTTGGAGTACAGCAAAAACTAGCAAAAATGCCTCCAGACATTAATTATCACTGCAATATTAGGTTTATATTAAGTTTAAATCCTCTTAGGGCTAGGGGGCAGTATTTTCACATCCGGATGAAAAGCATGCCCAAAGTAAACTGCCTGCTACTCAGGCCCAGAAGCTAGGATATGCATGTTATTAGTAGATTTGGATAGAAACACTCTGAAGTTTCTAAAACAGTTTGAATAATGTCTGTGAGTATAACAGAACTGATTTGGCAGGCAAAACCCAGAGGAAAAACCATCCAGGGAAAAAAAACAAATTGAGGTCACTGTGTTTTCAATTCATTTTCTATGGGAAACTACATTTATCAGGAACCTGGTTGCAGTTTCTATGGCTTCCACTAGATGTCAACAGTCTTTAGAAATGAGTTGATGTTTTTCTTTAGAGAAATGAATAAGTACGGCTGTTCTCTGTGAGTGTCAAGCCAAGTGGACTCTATTGTATTTTGCGCGTGACCTGGAGCTCGCTACACTTTGTTTTTATCCGCTATTGAACACAGTATATTCCATCTTAAATTTTATCGATTATTTATGTTTTAGGATACCTAAGGATGGATTAGGAAAGTTGTTTGAAATGTTTGGACCAAGTTTACAGGTAACTTATTAGATAATTTGTAGTCATGTTGGGCGAGTTGGAACCGGTGTATTTCTGAATCAAACGCGCCGCAAAAATTGACCTTTTGGGGATATTAAGAAGGAATTAATCGAACAAAAGGACCATTTGTGATGTTTCTGGGACATTTTGGAGTGCCAACAGAAGAAGATCTTCAAAGGTAAGGCATGAATTATATCGTTATTTCTGACTTTCGTGTCGCACCTCCCTGGTTGAAAAATGTTTGTCATGCATTTGTATGATGGGGTGCTGTCCAGATAATCACATAGTTTGCTTTCGCCGTAAAGTCTTTTTGAAATCTGACACGGTGGCTGGATTAACAAGAAGTTAAGCTTTATTTTTATGTATTACACTTGTGATTTCATGAAAGTGAAATATTTTTTGTCATTTAATTTGAATTTGGCGCTCTGCCATAAAGGGATTTGATCCCTAAGAAGTTGTAAAGGTCTGTGGAATGTAGTGTACAATGTACTACTCAACCTCATCACATATAGGCTACATTGACTAATTTAGTCTACTGGTGGATCAGTACAATGAAATAGATCTTTAATACAAGCTTCAAAGGCTGACTTCAAATACCCACATCAATGTGAAACTAACCGGAGCATAAAACAGCTGACTGTGAATGTAAACTATGGCAGATAAATCCTACACATGTATTGAACTAAAAGGAACATATCAAAGGAATTACTTAGAACTACAATCGACAAGGACGCGTAACGACAAATAGACTCGACCAAAGAATGAAGAAAATCATGAAATACAAAAGGAAAATCTGCACATTAAAGTAAAAATCCACCCAAAACTACTCATTCCTTTACTTTACAGTGTTAAATAACACTAGTATGTCAGAACAATCATTTCTGTAAGCAAATGTTTCATTTTGGCATTATAATAAGGTTGGTAGCAAGATGGAAAATCGTTGTAGAAATCTTCCCATAGAGAAAACATTGCATTGTGGATTTTGTAGTTGATATGTGAGACTAATATGTGAGAACAATAATTTTTTTTAACAAATGTTTAATTTTAACGTTATAATAAGGTTGGTAGCAACATGGAAAATTGTTGTGAAATCTCATGTGAAATCAACAGAAATCAACAAATTTCACAACGAAAAAAAGAAAATAGGGACGTTTCTTGACATATAAAATGAATTTGAGAAGGGATTGGTGAGGATTAGCTTAGCAACCACGTGATACTGCATGACAACGTGAACGCGATTGGTCGACAGTCTGCTATGTGGGCCATTATAC
Source organism: Salmo salar (assembly GCF_905237065.1). NCBI lineage: Eukaryota > Metazoa > Chordata > Actinopteri > Salmoniformes > Salmonidae > Salmo > Salmo salar. The sequence goes on from NW_025548358.1 coordinate 394,729, forward strand.
ATATCATTATTCATTGGATTCCTATCTCCTTTTTATAATATCTCTGGCAAAGGCACCATGCAATGCACCCTGGACTATAGAGGCAGACAAATAGGAGAAACGTGCTAGACTTTCCATTAAATTACACATTTCTAAAGGCAGGAATATCTCAAAAATATGATCAATGGCTCGTTCGAGAGAAGACCTCAATAGTTATGACACAATGATTAAAATCTGATGTGTATAATAAACATTTTTGCGATCTAAAAGTTGTATTCCAGTACATTTCCAGTTTAGTGAGAGTGACTTTATCACGGTGCCTCGTCACAATGGAATCAACTCAGATACACTGGAGGAGGGAGACCCAGCACCCATCACCCACCACCCAGCACCCACCACCCATCACCCAGCACCCGTCACCTACCACCCACCACCCAGCACCCACCACCCACCACCCACCACCCACCACCCAGCACCCATCACCCAGCACCCATCACCCACCACCCATCACCCGTCACCCATCACCCATCACCCAGCACCCAGCACCCACCACTCAGCACCCTCCACCCAGCACCCACCACTCAGCACCCTCCACCCAGCACCCAGCACCCACCACCCGTCACCCACCACCCAGCACCCACCACCCGCCACCCACCACCCGTCACCCAGCACCCGTCACCCACCACCCAGCACCCATCACCCAGCACCCACCACCCAGCACACAGTACCCACCACCCACCACCCAGCACCCAGCGCCCACCACCCAGCACCCAGCGCCCATCACCCAGCACCCGCCACCCAGCACCCACCACCCAGCACCCACCACCCACCACCCGTCACCCAGCACCCGCCACCCAGCACCCACCACCCAGCACCCACCACCCGTCACCCAGCACCCGCCACCCAGCACCCGTCACCCACCACCCGTCACCCAGCACCCACCACCCGTCACCCAGCACCCACCACCCACCACCCATCACCCACCACCCAGCACCCAGCACCCATCACCCACCACCCACCACCCATCACCCACCACCCATCACCCGTCACCCAGCACCCATCACCCAGCACCCACCACTCAGCACCCTCCACCCAGCACCCAGCACCCACCACCCGTCACCCACCACCCAGCACCCACCACCCGTCACCCAGCACCCGTCACCCAGCACCCACCACCCAGCACCCATCACCCAGCACCCACCACCCAGCACACAGTACCCACCACCCACCACCCAGCACCCGCCACCCAGCACCCGCCACCCAGCACCCGCCACCCAGCACCCACCACCCAGCACCCACCACCCAGCACCCAGCACCCGCCACCCAGCACCCACCACCCAGCACCCACCACCCAGCACCCAGCACCCGCCACCCAGCACCCACCACCCACCACCCGTCACCCAGCACCCACCACCCGTCACCCACCACCCAGCACCCACCACCCACCACCACTACCACCCGTCACCCAGCACCCGTCACCCAGCACCCATCACCCAGCACCCACCACCCAGCATACAGTACCCACCACCCACCACCCAGCACCCACCACCCAGCACCCGCCACCCAGCACCCGCCACCCAGCACCCGCCACCCAGCACCCGCCACCCAGCACCCACCACCCGTCACCCAGCACCCACCACCCAGCACCCACCACCCAGCACCCACCACCCAACACCCACCACCCAGCACCCGTCACCCAGCACCCGTCACCCAGCACCCACCACCCACCACCCAGCACCCATCACCCACCACCCAGTACCCACCACCCACCACCCAGTACCCACCACCCACCACCCAGTACCCACCACCCAGCACCCACCACCCACCACCCAGCACCCAGCACCCACCACCCAGTACCCACCACCCAGTACCCAGCACCCAGCACCCACCACCCAGTACCCAGCACCCACCACCCAGCACCCACCACCCAGTACCCATCACCCACCACCCATCACTCTACTACCCCAGCACCCAACACCCACCACCCAGTACCCAGCACCCATCACCCAGTACCCAGCACCCACCACCCAGCACCCACCACCCAGTCCCCAGCACCCACCACCCAGCACCCACCACCCAATACCCATCACCCACCACCCAGCACCCACCACCCAGCACCCACCACTCTACTACCCCAGCACCCACCACCCAGCACCCACCACTCTACTACCCCAGCACCCACCACCCAGCACTTCTGCCCACCACTAAGCACCCACTACCCAGCACCCAGCACCCACAACCCAGCACCCACTGCCCAGCACCAACCACCCAGCACCCACCACCCAGCACCCACCACCCAGCACCCACCACCCATTACACCCAGCAATCTCAGCACCCTTAATTACACAGCACCCTCAGCCCCCAAAAAATACCCAGCACCCTCTGCTACATTAAAACCCCTACTTCCCCCGGCAATGCTATGTCTCCTCCTCTCCTCTCTCTCCACTACTCTCTCCTCTGCCATCCCCACCCCCTCTCTCCTCCCTCTCTCTCTGCTCATCTTTACTCCTCTCTACTCCCCCTCTCTCTCTCTCTCTCTCTCTCTGACATACAGCATCAGGCTTGTTGATCTTGACTCAGGTCACAGACCTCCAGCTTTTGAACAGACCTGAGTCTGTGACATCATCACTCACAAAGCAGAGGACAAAATAGAAAAAAGGTCCCCAGATGGAGAATTATATTTACAGGTGATCACGTCATTGTCCTGCTTTGAGACAGATTTTTATTTTACTAGCCCTGCAAATTATAATATATTAACAATATTAAAACATATGTCACAAGTGGATATCAGTATAACAGCATCATACCTGTGCCCCAGAACAGGATCATCAATAGCCCAGCAGGTATCATATCAGTCTCTAACTGGGTCTCCACTGAGCTATACAGGTCCACTGTCATGAGTGGACTGAAGAGTGGACCATACTGCTCGGCTATATGACTTCTCTGTCATTAGTTCATTACGTCTTGATGTGAGATAAACTTCTTAGCAACTTATCTTGGATCAGTGGTTGAACACACTACAGCAAACTGATCTGTTAAAAAAACTCCACAGGAAACTGCTGACAGAACAGCAACGTTTCACATAGTGTTCTATAATATCACCTCTAACTTTCTACTGCTTGAGTTCACCTCTTATAGAATATTGGCTTAATGTTCCAGCACCTAAATATAAACAGTACCAGCACCCAAAATGAGTACTGATGAGGTCTCATGTTAGAGCAGGAGAAGGGGGGATGTGGTGTAGAAGCTAGAGGTCTGTTACCCAAGTCAACTCAACAGGTCTGATGCTATATGTCAGGGTCAGGCTGGGCTGGGACAAGAGAGGAAAAGGTTACTGGTTATGATGACATCACTGTTGATAAGTCAGTTATAAAAATATATTCTTTCTCTCCCATCTCCCCCCTCCTCCCTCTCTACTCTACTCCCCTTCCCCTCCCCCCTCTCTGTCTCCCTCCCATCCTTTAATTTATATTATATAAAGTCAGGGGAGGTAGAAGAAGGGGAAAGGGGGAGAAGAGGGGAGCCATGGGGGGAGAAGAGGAGAGGGGGGAGAAGAGGAGAGGGGGGAGGAGAGGGGGGAGAAAAGGAGAGGAGAGAAGGGAGAAGAGAGAGGGAGAAGAAGAGAGGGGGAGAATAGGAGAGGAGAGGGGGGAGAAAAGGAGAGGACCGGGGGAGAAATGGAGAGGGGGGAGAGAAAAGGAGAGTGTGGAGAAGAGGAGAGGGGGAGAGAAGAGGAGAGAGTGGAGAAGGGGAGAACAGGAGAGGAGGGTGGGGAGAAGAGGAGAGGGGGAGAAGAGGAGAGGGGAGGGAGAGAAGAGGAGAGGGAAGGGGGAGAAGAGGAGAAGATCGGAGGGGGGAGAAAAGGGAGAGGGGAGAGGAGGAGAGAGAGGAGAGGAGGATGGGAGAATGGGAGAGGAGGTACTGTTTGTTTCCCACAGGACTATTCCTTCTGTTATCAAGTGGGTTTTTCCACCATATTTAGTGTACCAGTCATTTCAGTGAAGGGAAGGGAACAAGTGCACACTTTAGGAGAAAGGAGAGATAATTGGTGCAATGCTTCTTTCTAGTCTACAGTCCTGCGTCTGTGACACCAGATTACCACCTAGTGGTCATAAGAGGAACTGTCCTGTCAGTGTGTTTTTACTGCTGGCTCAAAACAACACATGACCTGCATACATGATCTGATTCATGTGTGAGTACTAAAAGCATATGAATATAGTATATTATAGTATATTTATTATATATGTGGGTCTGACAAGTAAACACTCTTAATGTTTGCTGTTTTATCACTAAGCAGAACATTGGGCACTATGTAACCAAACACATGTGAAACCTCATGATGTGATTGATAAGAAGTGTTTAAAAAGGTGAGTTCTGAACCCTGTAGACTACTGCACTACTTCTGAAGAAGACCAGAGTCATTTCAGAATGAAGACTGCTATAGTTCTGATGGTGTTGCTGTTCTGTCTGGGGCCTGGACTCAGGGAGAGAGTGGAGGGGTGACTAGTAGGTCTGTCTGTCTGTCTGTCTGTCTGTCTGTCTGTCTGGGGCCTGGACTCAGGGAGAGAGTGGAGGGGTGAGAAGTAGTTCTGTCTGTCTGCTCGTAATGTGTTGATAGTAATATACTCTGTTGTTAGGTACCGAATAGAGGGAGGTAAGTGGTTATCTATCTATAATAATAATATACTCTGTTGTTAGGTACAGAATAGAGGGAGGTAAGTGGTTAGGCCACCCAAGGGAGTTGGGGGAAGTTGCACCTCGATGCTGATCTTGGGTCAGTTTTGCTTTTTCTCAACAAGTGGTTAAGGATAGGTTTGGGGTTCGGTCATGGCTAAAAGGGATCCATCTTTTGTCAGATAAACGTCATATTTCACTTTTCATAGCAGGTTAGGAGAATTAGGTTAAGGTTAGGAAAAGGGTTAGGATTAGCTAAAATGCTAAAAAGATCACCTTTTGATGTTAATTTGACAATAGCTGGATCCCTTCTTGCCATGACATTGGGGTTGGGGAAGCTGATCCTGGTCTTTACCGAGGTAAAACCCTGAAGCTTAGGCCACAGTCAGACAGTCCATTTCCAGTACCCACATCCCACCCCTAGGGGGCAGTGCCTGGAGTACCAGCATGGTTAATAGTTGTTAACATAGTGAAGTTTCCCCTATGAACTCTGGTAACCCTAACTCTAACCCTGCTAAATAGTCATAAGATTAATTAATATAACATTAATATAACATTAATTAATGTTTACCTAGACTATCTGCACTGACCCTACATACACTCACAATACTATATATACACACTCACTCATAATAATATATATACACTCTATATATACAATACTATATATTCACACTATATACACACTATATATACAATACTATATATTCACACTACATACACACTATATATACAATACTATATATTTACACTATATACACACTATACATACAATACTATATATTCACACTATATACACACTATATATACAATACTATTTATTCACACTATATACACACTATATATACAATACTATATATTCACACTATATACACACTATATATACAATACTATATATTCAAACTATATACACACTATACATACAATACTATATATTCACACTATATATACAGTACTATATATTCACACTATATACACAATACTATACATTCACACTATATACACACTATATATACAATACTATATCCACACTCTATATACAATACTATATATTCACACTATATATACAATACTATATATTCACACTATATACACACTCAATCACACACTACATTGACACACAAATCCCAAACCAACACAACAAAGACACACACACACACACACACACACACACACACACACACACACACACACACACTTGACCCTCATCATCTGCTGCTGCTCTGCTCTCATCAAAAAGGCTGTTTTTTCTAAACTTTCAGCACATTTTCAGTTTACTTTCATATGATTCTCTGCTCATTTGTTTAACCTTTCTAGGGTCGGTGGGACGAAATAGTCCCACCTACGTAATAGCCAGTGGAATCCCGTGGCGCGTTATTCAAATACCTTAGAAATGCTATTACTTCAATTTCTCAAACATATGACTATTTTACACCATTTTAAAGACAAGACTCTCGTTAATCTAACCACACTGTCCGATTTCAAAAAAGCTTTACAACGAAAGCAAAACATTAGATTATGTCAGCAGAGTACCCAGCCAGAAATAATCGGACACCCATTTTTCAAGCTAGCATATAATGTCACATAAACCCAAACCACAGCTAAATGCAGCACTAACCTTTGATGATCTTCATCAGATGACAATCCTAGGACATTATGTTATACAATACATGCATGTTTTGTTCAATCAAGTTCATATTTATATCAAAAACCAGCTTTTTACATTAGCATGTGACGTTCAGAAGTAGCATACCCCCCGCAAACTTCCGGGAATTCGCTAACATTTTACTAAATTACTCACGATAAACGTTCACAAAAAGCATAACAATTATTTTAAGAATTATAGATACAGACCTCCTCTATGCACTCGATATGTCCGATTTTACATTACATTTACATTTAAGTCATTTAGCAGACGCTCTTATCCAGAGCGACTTACAAATTGGAAAATAGCTTTTTGGTGAAAGCACATTTTGCAATATTCTAAGTACATAGCCCAGGCATCACGGGCTAGCTATTTAGACACCCGGCAAGTTTAGCACTCACCAATATCAGCTTTACTATTATAAAAGTTTCATTACCTTTTGTTGTCTTCGTCAGAATGCACTCCCAGGACTGCTACTTCAATAACAAATGTTGGTTTGGTCCAAAATAATCCATCGTTATATACGAATAGCGGCGTTTTGTTCGTGCGTCCCAGACACTATCCAAAATGGTAAAGAAGGGTCGTGCGCATGGCGCAATTCGTGACAAAAAAATTCTAAATATTCCATTACCGTACTTCGAAGCATGTCAACCGCTGTTTAAAATCAATTTTTACGCCATTTGTCTCGTAGAAAAGTGATAATATTCCGACAGGGAATCTCCTTTTCGGCAAACAGAGGAAAAAATCACAAAGGCGGGGGCAGTCGGGTCACGCGCCTAAGCCCAGAGTCCCTTGATCGGCCACTTGAGAAAGGCGATAATGTGTTTCAGCCTGGGGCTGGGATGACGACATTCTGTTTTTTTCCCGGGCTCTGAGCGCCTATGGACGACGTAGGAAGTGTCACGTTAGAGCAGAGATCCTTAGTAAAAGACAGAGATGGAAAAGAAGTTCAAGAAATGGTCAGACAGGCCACTTCCTGTAAAGGAATCTCTCAGGTTTTGACCTGCCATTTGAGTTCTGTTATACTCACAGACACCATTCAAACAGTTTTAGAAACTTTAGGGTGTTTTCTATCCATATGTAATAAGTATATGCATATTCTAGTTACTGGGTAGGAGTGGTAACCAGATTAAATCGGGTATGTTTTTTATCCAGCCGTGAAAATACTGCCCCCTAGCCATAACAGGTTAATTGTTTATGGTTCATTGAACAAGCATGGGAAACAGAGTTTAAATCCTTTACAATTGTCACGTCCTGACCAGTAAAGGGGTTATTTGTTATTATAGTTTGGTCAGGACGTGTTTTATATGGTTCGGGGTGTGTGTGTGTTTGTAGAGGGGTGTGTGGTTTATGTATTCCAGGGGTTTTGTCATTTTTCTATGTTGTGTATTTCTATGATGTATCTATGTTGTGTATTTCTTTGTTGGCCTGGTATGGCTCTCAATCAGGAACAGCTGTACATCGTTGTTGCTGATTGAGAGTCATACTTAGGTAGCCATGTTTACACCTGTCCCTTTGTGGGAGGTTGTTCTTTCTACTGCTGTGTGAGCCTACAAGACTGTTCGTTCGTTTATTGTTTTGTTTATTAGTCGTGTTCAAAATAAAAGTTAACCTCTCTAGGGCAGGCGGGACGAATTCGTCCCACCTACGCAACAGCCAGTCTAATCCAGTGGCGCGATTTTCAAATACCTTAGAAATGCTATTACTTCAATTTCTCAAACATATGACTATTTTACAGCTATTTAAAGACAAGACTCTCGTTAATCTAACCACACTGTCCGATTTCAAAAAGGCTTTACAACGAAAGCAAAACATTAGATTATGTCAGCAGAGTACCCAGCCAGAAATAATCAGACACCCATTTTTCAAGCTAGCATATAATGTCACAAAAACCCAGAAGACAGCTAAATGCAGCACTAACCTTTGATGATCTTCATCAGATGACACACCTAGGACATTATGTTATACAATACATGCATGTTTTGTTCAATCAAGTTCATATTTATATCAAAAACCAGCTTTTTAGATTGGCATGTGACGTTCAGAACTAGCATACCCCCCGCAAACTTCCGGGGAATTCACTAACAATTTACTAAATTACTCACGATAAACGTTCACAAAAAGCATAACAATTATTTTAAGAATTATAGATACAGAACTCCTCTATGCACTCGATATGTCCGATTTTAAAATAGCTTTTGGTGAAAGCACATTTTGCAATATTCTAAGTACATAGCCCAGCCATCACGGCTAGCTATTTAGACACCCGGCAAGTTTAGCCTTCACCAAAATCAGATTTACTATTATAAAAGTTTGATTACCTTTTGTTGTCTTCGTCAGAATGCACTCCCAGGACTGCTACTTCAATAACAAATGTTGGTTTGGTCCAAAATAATCCATCGTTATATCCAAATTGCGGCGTTTTGTTCGTGCGTTCCAGACACTATCTGAAAGGGTAAATCAGGGTCGTGCGCATGGCGCAATTCGTGACAAAAAAAATCGAAATATTCCATTACCGTACTTCGAAGCATGTCAACCGCTGTTTAAAATCCATTTTTATGCCATTTTTCTCGTAAAAAAGCGATAATATTCCGACCGGGAATCTCCATTTAGCTAAACAGAGGAAAGAAAACAAAGCTTTCGGTCGACGCGGGCACGAGCCTGTGTCTCACAGTACTGTAACCAGCCACTACCCAAACACGCTACTTTGTTTCAGCCAGAGCCTGCAAAGCCACGATTCAGCATTTTGCCGCCTTCTGAGAGCCTATGACAGCCGTAGGAAGTGTCACGGTACAGCTAAGATCCTCACTCTTCAATAAACAGAGACAAGAAGAATGACACCTTGTCAGACAGGCCACTTCCTGCATGAAATCTTCTCAGGTTTTTGCCTGCCATATGAGTTATGTTATACTCACAGACACCATTCAAACAGTTTTAGAAACTCTAGGGTGTTTTCTATCCAAAGCCAATAATTATATGCATATTCTAGTTACTGGGCAGGAGTAGTAACCAGATTAAATCGGGTACGTTTTTTATCCAGCCGTGTCAATACTGCCCCCTAGCCCTAACAGGTTAAGATGAGCACTCAACCCGCTGTGCCTTGGTCCCTTTCATACGACGACCATGACTGAACCTCCTACCACCAACGGACCAAGCAGCGAAGAAAGGAGCAGCAGGTGGACTATAAGGAGTACTGGACTTGGGAAGACATCTTGGAGGGTAAAGGATCCTACACATGGGAGGAAATCCAGGCTGGAAGGGATCGCCTCCCATGGAGACAGGTGGAAATAGCAAGGGTGGAACAGTGAAGGTGGAGTGAAGACCGGGATTATTATATGGGAACTCGGCTGGCAAGGAAGCCGGAGAGGCAGCCCCCCCCAAAAAAAATTGGGGGTCACACGGGTAGTTTGGCTAGGCCAGGCAATAGACCTGAGCCAACTATCCGTGATTATTATGGGGAACAGAGGATCAGAGGAGCACCGTACTATGCGGAAGTGCGCACAATCTCGCCTATGCGCACGAACAGTCCGATGAAAATGATTCCAGCCCCTCGCAAGTGTCATGCTCGAGTGAGCACTCAGGCCGTAGGGGTTGTATGCTCCAGACCGCCAGTAATGCTTCACGGCCCAGTGTATCCTTTTCCCGCTCCTCGCACTAGCCCGGAGGTGCGTGTCTCCAATCTGTTACCGCCAGTACCAGCACCACGCACCAGGCTTCCAGTGCGTAAGCCCAGTCCCGAGCTTCCGACGACAGTACCTCGTCCAGAGTGTCCAGCAACAGTGCCTCGTCCAGAACTTCCGGCAACAGTGCCTCGTCCAGAACTTCCGGCAAGAGTGCCTCGTCCAGAACTTCCGGCAACAGTGCCTCGTCCAGAGTGTTCGGCAACAGTGCCTCGTCCAGAGCTTCCGGCGACAGTGCCCCGTATAGAGACGGCCCACTGTCCGGAACCAAGAGAGACGGCCCACTGTCCGGAACCAAGAGAGACGGCCCACTGTCCGGAACCAAGAGAGATGGCCAACTGTCCGGAACCAAGAGAGACGGCCCACTGTCCGGAACCAAGTGAGACGGCCTACAGTCCGGAACCGAGTGAGACGGCCTACAGTCCGGAACCGAGTGAGACGGCCTACAGTCCGGAACCGAGTGAGTCGGCCTACAGTCCGGAACCGAGTGAGTCGGCCTACAGTCCGGAACCGAGTGAGACGGCCTACAGTCTGGAGCTCCCAGAGTCGCCCTACAGTCCGGAACCGGCGCGGCCAGAGTCGCCCTACAGTCCGGAACCGGCGCGGCCAGAGTCGCCCTACAGTCCGGAACCGGCGCAGCCAGAGTCGCCTACAGTCCGGAGATCCCAGAGTCGCCCTACAGTCCGGAGATCCCAGAGTCGCCCTACAGTCCAGAGATCCCAGAGTCGCCCTACAGTCCGGAGATCCCAGAGTCGCCCTACAGTCCGGAGATCCCAGAGTCGCCCTACAGTCCGGAGATCCCAGAGTCGCCCTACAGTCCAGAGATCCCAGAGTCGCCCTACAGTCCGGAGCTCCCAGAGTCGCCCTACAGTCCGGAGCTCCCAGAGTCGCCCTACAGTCCAGAGATCCCAGAGTCGCCCTACAGTCCAGAGATCCCAGAGTCGCCCTACAGTCCAGAGATCCCAGAGTCGCCCTACAGTCCGGAGCTCCCAGAGTACAGTCCAGGGTCTACAGTGACATGCTTCAGGCCAAGGTATTCAGTAGGGGTGGACTGGTCAGGTGGGGAACTAAGGCCTGAGCCACCTCCACTGTAGGAGGTTTGGGGAGGGGGGGTGTAGCACGGGAGCCGTCGGTGATGGCAGCCACCCTCCCTTCCCTCCCTTTAGTTTAAGGGGTTTATTTTTGTAGTTATTTTTTTTTGTCAGGTGCATCCGGGGTCTGCACCTTTGGGGGGGGAGTACTGTCACGTCCTGACCAGTAAAGGGGTTATTTGTTATTATAGTTTGGTCAGGATGTGGCAGGGGGTATTTGTTTTATATGGTTGGGGTGTGTGTGTTTGTAGATGGGTGTTTGGTTTATGTATTCCGGGGTTTTTGTCATTGTTCTATGTTGTGTATTTCTATGATGTATCTATGTATTTCTTTGTTGGCCTGGTATGGCTCTCAATCAGGAACAGCTGTACATCGTTGTTGCTGATTGAGAGTCATACTTAGGTAGCCATGTTTTTACCTGTCCCTTTGTGGGAGGTTGTTCTTTGTACTGCTGTGTGAGCCTACAAGACTGTTCGTTCGTTTATTGTTTTGTTTATTAGTCGTGTTCACAATAAAAGTTAAGATGAGCACTCAACCCGCTGCGCCTTGGTCCCTTTCATACGATGACCGTGACAACAATGAAGTTATTTGGATTAAAAAAATATATAATTTAAAGACAGGGTCCTGAAAAAGGGACGTTTCTTTTATTGCTGAGTTTATTTCAGGTGTTTATTTTTCATAAATTGGCAAACATTTCTAAAACCCTGTTTTTGCTTTGTCATTATGGTGTATAGTGTGTAGATTGTGGGGGGGGAAACTATTTATTCAATTTTGGAATAAGGCTGTAACATATCAAAATGTGTTAAAAGTCAAGTGGTCTGAATACTTTCTGGATGCACTGTATCACAACCAGTAAATGTTTAACTTTAATTCAAGCCTTTTATCATCTGCAATGTTGATTTACGGTCATTTCAATTCAAATTGCTACACTTGATCAACAAGTTTGGTTTTATTTCAAAACATTTATGATTTTGTCCAAAAATTTTATTGTTTGGTCAATTGAATTATTGTCTTTTGTTTGCATGTGAGCATGTCAATTTTAGTCGGTTCTAAAAGTGGGGATGTTACATAGTATTTCTGATTATCTTAACTGACCAGAACCAAAGAACCATTTTGTTTTACAGAAAACCACAGACCCACTACTGCAATATAGGCCTATGGAATGGCCTCACCTCAACATGGATCTAGTCCAATCAGACGGGTCTCACCTCAACATGGATCTAGTCCAATCAGACGTGTTCACACTGATATTGATCTAATAGGCAACAGTGACTTTTTTAATGCAACAGAATAAACAGTAAAAAAAAACACATTACATTTCAATAGGTGTAATAACTTATCTCTGTACACTATTCTGATTAGATACTATTTAATGCTGAGTTTGGACACAGGTTTTTATAGGAACACTAAGGCACCTGGACTACATATTTTGTTAAGTAAATCAGCTGTTACATAAGGTGACAGTTGTAGGACTAAGTAGCTTAGGCAGCTTGTAAATTATGCTGCATTTTGTGTCACGATCGCAGATTTTAGAGAAACAACAAATGTCGGTACATATAAGTGTCTTATATTGGCTGAAAGCTTAACTTCTTGTTAATATAACTGCACTGTCCAATTTACAGTAGCTGTTATGGCGAAAAAAGACCATGCTATTGTTTGAGGAGAGCTCCTAACAGCAAAACACTTTTTCAGAACGATAGGTTTGATAAATTCACCACTGAAGGTGAAATGTGTACTTACATTCTGAAATCTTGCTCTGATTTATCATCCAAAGGGTCCCAGAGAAAACATGAAGTGTCGTTTTGTTAGATATAATCATTTTTCTTAACCTAAAAAGGTCCATATAGCATGCACGATCGATTTTGTATTTCGACTTGTTCAATTTGCAAAGGAAGGAATCTCACCCTAAACGTTGTTTCAACGGGTCAAATTATGTTCATATCTATTCCTCAGAGATCCTAGAAGGTAACAAGACTTCACTATTTCATTAGGGCTGTAGTATATGCTATAGGACACCATATTTGGTTAGTGAGCGACGCCTTCATGGCACGCCGATGACGCGGGCTGCCATCACTTGAAGAACTGTATCTTTGTCAAATATGCACCAATCGGGGTCAAACAAAGATAGCCAGAAAGCCAATGAGCTGGGCTCAAAATGTAGGCGCTAACCTTTTGTGACAGCATGCCTTTTTCTTTTTGACAAAAATTAGAAGGATATTCAGAGTTATGAAAACTGGTTGTTCGCAAATGTTGAACTTATAATATGGCTACTAATACTGGAAAAGCTAAATCAAAGTCCAAGTATACAGATTTGACAATATTCTTGCAGAAAAATGTTATATGAATGTGAATGTCTCCTTCACGATTTGCCCAAATGTACCTGGAGAATTCACACTAAAAGTCGTGTAGTTCAGTCATACTTCAAGTTATCCATCAGAAACTTTGCACATACATTGCTGCCATCTTGTGTACACTATCAGAATTACAACCAGAGTGATGGCTAGAACTATGACATTTCTCTTGTATTTCAAAGATGGTGGTAAAAAAAGATTGGTTGGTTTTTTCATTGTATTTTCTTCTACCAGGTCTATTGTGATATATTCTCCTACATCCTTTCAAATGGTACCAAGAATATGCATATCCTTGCTTCAGGGCCTGAGCTACAGGCAGTTAAAGGAAAAAAGGGGGCTATCCCTATTAAACACTTAGCTGAATTGTCAAAGCCTGAGGTCACCCAAAGAAAAGTAATCCACAACTTTCTCTTGTAAAGAATTACAAATCTACAACTTTCATATAAACACCTCGATACACAGCAGAACATCTACATTGAATCCATCCACCAAACATCCTGATTTGTTTTAATGAACACTTTTTATGACACTAAAATAACCTTAAACTACAGTATATATGAAGGGATTCTTGTCATTGTTACATTATATAGGCTACAGTAAGTTATATTCTTCCATTTTAAATAACAGGCTCTCCCACCATCTAGAATCACCAGGTCTGCTTGCAGATGAACAGAATGTCTTGGAAAGCCAGACCTTTACACCTCATAGGCCTGTCCAATACATTGTTGATTTTTTCATATTTATACTTTCGTTACAAGTTAAGATTTAAATTGATGGACACGCCATGATGTCTCAGTGAAAA
>NW_025548359.1:0-42500 GCF_905237065.1 Salmo salar
AGCTAGGACTGACCTGGTGAATACACTGAGCAAGGACTGACCTAGTGAATACACTGAGACAGGACTGACCTGGGAATACACTGAGCTAGGGACCTAGGAATACACGAGATGCTGAGCTGGGACGACCGGTGAATACACTGGGCTGGGACTGAGTACACTGAGCTAGGACTGACCTAGTGAATACACAGAGCTAGGACTGACCTGGTGGATACACTGAACTAGGACTGACCTGGTGAATACACTGAGCTAGGACTGACCTAGTGAATACACTGGCTAGGTCTGACCAAGTGAATACACTGAGCTGGGACTGAATACACTGACCTAGGAATGCACTGAACTAGGACTGACCTAGTGAATACACTGAGCTAGGACTGACCTGGTGAATACGCACTGAGCTAGGACTGACCTAGTGAATACACTGAGCTAGGACTGACCTAGTGAATACACTGAGCTAGGACTGACCTGGTGAATACACTGAACTAGGACTGACCTAAGTGAATACACTGAACTAGGACTGAATACACTGAGCTAGGACTGACTGGTGAATACACTGAACTAGGACTGAATACACTGAGCTAGGACTGAAACACTGAACTAGGACTGACCTGGTGAATACACTGAGCTAGGACTGACCTAGTGAATATACTGACTAGACTGACCTAGTGAATACACTGAGCTAGGACTGACTTGAATACACTGAGTAGGACAATACACTGGCTGGACTGACCTTGGAATACACTGAGCTAGGACTGACCTGGTGAATACACTGAACTAGGACTGACCTAGTGAATACACTGAGCTAGGACTGACCTGGTGAATACACTAAACTAGGATTGAATACACTGAGTAGGACTGAATACACTGAGCTAGGACAATACACTGAGCTAGGACTGACCTGGTGAATACACTGAGCTAGGACTGACCTGGTGGATACACTGAACTAGGACTGACCTGGTGAATACACTGAACTAGGACTGACCTAGTGAATACACTGAGCTAGGACTGACCTAGTGATACACTGAACTAGGACGAATACATGAGCTAGGACTGACCTAGTGAATACACTGACTAGGACGAATACACTGAGCTAGGACTGAATACACTGAACTGGGACTGACCTAGTGAATACACTTGAGCTAGGACTGACCTAGTGAATACACTGAGCTAGGACTGACCTGGTGAATACACTGAGCTAGGACTGACCTAGTGAATACACTGAGCTAGGACTGAATACACTGAGCTAGGACTGACCTGTGAATACACTGGCTAGGACTGACCTAGTGAATACACTGAACTAGGACTGACCTAGTGAATACACTGAACTAGGACTGACCTAGTGAATACACTGAACTAGGACTGACCTAGTGAATACACTGAACTAGGACTGAATACACTGAGCTAGGACTGAATACACTGAGCTGGGACTGAATACACTGAACTAGGACTGACCTGGTGAATACACTGAGCTAGGACTGACCTAGTGAATACACTGAGCTAGAACTGACCTAGTGAATACACTGAACTGGACTGACCTAGTGAATACACTGAACTAGGACTGACCTAGTGAATACACTGGCTAGGACTGAGTACACTGAGCTAGGGTGACCTGGTGAATACACTAACTCGGACTGACCTAGTGAATACACTGAGCTAGGACTGAATACACTGAGCTAGGACTGACCTAGTGAATACACTGAACTAGGACTGACCTAGTGAATACACTGAGCTAGGACGACCTAGTGAATACACTGAGCTAGACTGAATACACTGAGCTGGACTGACCTAGTGAATACACTGAGCTAGGACGACCTAGTGAATACACTGAGCTAGGACTGACCTGTGAATACACTGAACTAGGACTGACCTAGTGAATACACTGAACTAGGACTGACCAGTGAATACACTGAGCTAGGACGAATACACTGAGCTAGGACTGACCTAGTGAATACACGAGCTAGGACTGACCTAGTGAATACACTGAACTAGGACTGACCTAGTGAATACACTGAGCTAGGACTGAATACACTGAGCTAGGACGAATACACTGAGCTAGGACTGACCTGGTGAATACACTGAGGTAGGCTGAATACACTGAGCTAGGACTGACCTGGTGAATACACTGAGCTAGGACTGACCTAGTGAATACACTGAGCTAGGACTGACCTAGTGAATACACTGAACTAGGACTGACCTAGTGAATACACTGAGCTAGGACTGAATACACTGAGCTAGGACTGAATACACTGAGCTAGGACTGACCTAGTAAATACACTGAGCTAGGACTGACCTAGTGAATACACTGAACTAGGACTGACCTAGAGAATACACTGAACTAGGACTGACCTAGTGAATACACTGAACTAGGATTGAACACACTGCTAGGACTGAATACACTGAGCTGAGATGAATACACTGAACTGGGACTGACCTAGTGAATACACTGAGCTAGGACTGACCTGGTGAATACACTGAGCTAGGACTGACCTAGTGAATACACTGAACTAGGACTGACCTAGTGAATACACTGAGCTAGGACTGAGTACACTGAGCTAGGACTGACCTAGTGAATACACTGAACTAGGACTGACCTAGTGAATACACTGAGCTAGGACTGACCTAGTGAATACACTGAGCTAGGACTGAATACACTGAGCTAGGACTGACCTGGTGAATACACTGAGCTAGGACTGACCTAGTGAATACACTGAGCTAGGACTGAATACACTGAGCTAGGACTGACCTAGTGAATACACTGAGCTAGGACTGACCTGGTGAATACACTGAACTAGGACTGACCTAGTGAATACACTGAACTAGGACTGACCTAGTGAATACACTGAGCTAGGACCTTGAATACACTGAGCTAGGACTGACCTAGTGAATACACTGAGCTAGGACTGACCTAGTGAATACACTGAGCTAGGACTGACCTAGTGAATACACTGAACTAGGACTGACCTAGTGAATACACTGAGCTAGGACTGAATACACTGAGCTAGGACTGAATACACTGAGCTAGGACTGACCTAGTAAATACACTGAGCTAGGACTGACCTAGTGAATACACTGAACTAGGACTGACCTAGTGAATACACTGAACTAGGACTGACCTAGTGAATACACTGAGCTAGGACTGACCTAGTGAATACACTGAACTAGGACTGAATACACTGAGCTAGGACTGAATACACTGAGCTAGGACTGACCTAGTGAATACACTGAGCTAGGACTGACCTAGTGATACACTGAGCAAGGACTGACCATGAATACACTGAACTAGGACTGACCTAGTGAATACACTGAGCTAGGACTGACCTAGTGAATACACTGAGCTAGGACTGAGTACACTGAGCTGGGACTGACCTAGTGAATACACTGAGCTAGGACTGAGTACACTGAGCTAGGACTGACCTAGTGAATACACTGAGCTAGGACTGACCTGGTGAATACACTGAACTAGGACTGACCTAGTGAATACACTGAGCTAGGACTGACCTAGTGAATACACTAGCTAGGACTGACCAAGTGAATACACTGAGCTAGGACTGAATAACTGACCAGTGAATACACTGAACTAGGACTGACCTAGTGAATACACTGAGCTAGGACTGACCTAGTGAATACACTGAGCTAGGACTGACCTAGTGAATACACTGAACTAGCACTGACCTAGTGAATACACTGAGCTAGGACTGACCTAGTGAATACACTGAGCTAGGACTGACCTAGTGAATACACTGAACTAGGACTGACCTAGTGAATACACTGAACGAGGACTGAATACACTGAGCTAGGACTGACCTAGTGAATACACTGAACTAGGACTGAATACACTGAGCTAGGACTGAATACACTGAACTAGGACTGACCTAGTGAATACACTGAGCTAGGACTGACCTAGTGAATACACTGAGCTAGGACTGACCTAGTGAATACACTGAGCTAGGACTGAATACACTGAGCTAGGACTGACCTTGTGAATACACTGAGCTAGGACTGACCTAGTGAATACACTGAACTAGGACTGACCTAGTGAATACACTGAGCTAGGACTGAATACACTGAGCTAGGACTGACCTAGTGAATAAACTGAACTAGGACTGAATACACTGACCTAGTGAATACACTGAACTAGGACTGACCTAGTGAATACACTGAGCTAGGACTGACCTAGTGAATACACTGAGCTAGGACTGACCTAGTGAATACACTGAACTAGGACTGACCTAGTGAATACACTGAGCTAGGACTGACCTAGTGAATACACTGAGCTAGGACTGACCTAGTGAATACACTGAACTAGGACTGACCTAGTGAATACACTGAACTAGGACTGAATACACTGAGCTAGGACTGACCTAGTGAATACACTGAACTAGGACTGAATACACTGAGCTAGGCTGAATACACTGAACTAGGACTGACCTAGTGAATACACTGAGCTAGGACTGACCTAGTGAATACACTGAGCTAGGACTGACCTAGTGAATACACTGAGCTAGGACTGACCTAGTGAATACACTGAGCTAGGACTGAATACACTGAGCTAGGACTGACCTAGTGAATACACTGAGCTAGGACTGACCTAGTGAATACACTGAACTAGGACTGACCTAGTGAATACACTGAGCTAGGACTGAATACACTGAGCTAGGACTGACCTAGTGAATACACTGATCTAGGACTGACCTAGTGAATACACTGAGCTAGGACTGACCTAGTGAATACACTGAGCTAGGACTGACCTAGTGAATACACTGAGCTAGGACTGAATACACTGAGCTAGGACTGAATACACTGAGCTAGGACTGAATACACTGAACTAGGACTGACCTGAGTGAATACACTGAGCTAGGACTGACCTAGTGAATACACTGAACTAGGACTGACCTAGTGAATACACTGAACTAGGACTGACCTAGTGAATACACTGAGCTAGGACTGAGTACACTGAGCTAGGAGTGACCTGGTGAATACACTGAACTCGGACTGACCTAGTGAATACACTGAGCTAGGACTGAATACACTGAGCTAGGACTGACCTAGTGAATACACTGAACTAGGACTGACCTAGTGAATACACTGAGCTAGGACTGACCTAGTGAATACACTGAGCTAGGACTGAATACACTGAGCTAGGACTGACCTAGTGAATACACTGAGCTAGGACTGACCTAGTGAATACACTGAGCTAGGACTGACCTAGTGAATACACTGAACTAGGACTGACCTGAGTGAATACACTGAACTAGGACTGACCTAGTGAATACACTGAGCTAGGACTGAATACACTGAGCTAGGACTGACCTAGTGAATACACTGAGCTAGGACTGACCTAGTGAATACACTGAGCTAGGACTGACCTAGTGAATACACTGAGCTAGGACTGAATACACTGAGCTGGGACTGAATACACTGAGCTAGGACTGACCTAGTGAATACACTGAGCTAGGACTGACCTAGTGAATACACTGAGCTAGGACTGAATACACTGAGCTAGGACTGACCTAGTGAATACACTGAACTAGGACTGACCTAGTGAATACACTGAGCTAGGACTGAATACACTGAGCTAGGACTGAATACACTGAGCTAGGACTGACCTAGTGAATACACTGAGCTAGGACTGACCTAGTGAATACACTGAGCTAGGACTGAATACACTGAGCTAGGACTGACCTAGTGAATACACTGAGCTAGGACTGACCTAGTGAATACACTGAACTAGGACTGACCTAGTGAATACACTGAACTAGGACTGACCTAGTGAATACACTGAGCTAGGACTGAATACACTGAGCTAGGACTGACCTAGTGAATACACTGAGCTAGGACTGACCTAGTGAATACACTGAGCTAGGACTGACCTAGTGAATACACTGAACTAGGACTGACCTAGTGAATACACTGAGCTAGGACTGAATACACTGAGCTAGGACTGAATACACTGAGCTAGGACTGACCTAGTGAATACACTGAGCTAGGACTGACCTAGTGAATACACTGAACTAGGACTGACCTAGTGAATACACTGAACTAGGACTGACCTAGTGAATACACTGAACTAGGACTGAATACACTGAGCTAGGACTGAATACACTGAGCTAGGACTGACCTAGTGAATACACTGAGCTAGGACTGACCTAGTGAATACACTGAGCTAGGACTGACCTAGTGAATACACTGAGCAAGGACTGACCTAGTGAATACACTGAGCTAGGACTGACCTAGTGAATACACTGAGCTAGGACTGACCGGGTGAATACACTGAGCTAGGTCTGACCTAGTGAATACACTGAGCAAGGACTGACCTAGTGAATACACTGAACTAGGACTGACCTAGTGAATACACTGAGCTAGGACTGAATACACTGAACTAGGACTGAATACACTGAACTAGGACTGACCTAGTGAATACACTGAGCTAGGACTGACCTAGTGAATACACTGAGCTAGGACCGACCTAGTGAATACACTGAGCTAGGACTGACCTAGTGAATACACTGAACTAGGACTGACCTAGTGAATACACTGAGCTAGGACTGACCTAGTGAATACACTGAGCTAGGACTGACCTGTGAATACACTGAGCTAGGACTGACCAAGTGAATACACTGAGCTAGGACTGACCTAGTGAATACACTGAGCTAGGACTGAATACACTGAGCTAGGACTGACCTAGTGAATACACTGAGCTAGGACTGACCTAGTGAATACACTGAGCTAGGACTGACCTGGTGAATACACTGAGCTAGGACTGACCTAGTGAATACACTGAGCTAGGACTGACCTAGTGAATACACTGAGCTAGGACTGACCTAGTGAATACACTGAGCTAGGACTGACCTAGTGAATACACTGAGCTAGGACTGACCTGAGTGAATACACTGAGCTAGCACTGACCTAAGTGAATACACTGAGCTAGGACTGACCTAGTGAATACACTAAGCTAGGACTGACCTAGTGAATACACTGAGCTAGGACTGACCTAGTGAATACACTGAGCTAGGACTGACCTAGTGAATACACTGAGCTAGGACTGAATACACTGAGCTAGGACTGACCTAGTGAATAAACTGAACTAGGCTCACTGACCTAGTGAATACACTGAACTAGGACTGACCTAGTGAATACACTGAGCTAGGACTGACCTAGTGAATACACTGAGCTAGGACTGACCTAGTGAATACACTGAGCTAGGACTGACCTAGTGAATACACTGAACTAGGACTGACCTAGTGAATACACTGAGCTAGGACTGACCTAGTGAATACACTGAGCTAGGACTGACCTAGTGAATACACTGAGCTAGGACTGACCTAGTGAATACACTGAGCTAGCACTGACCTAGTGAATACACTGAGCTAGGACTGACCTAGTGAATACACTAAACTAGGACTGACCTAGTGAATACACTGAGCTAGGACTGACCTAGTGAATACACTGAACTAGGACTGACCTAGTGAATACACTGAGCTAGGACTGAATACACTGAGCTAGGACTGACCTAGTGAATACACTGAACTAGGACTGAATACACTGACCTAGTGAATACACTGAACTAGGACTGACCTAGTGAATACACTGAGCTAGGACTGACCTAGTGAATACACTGAGCTAGGACTGACCTAGTGAATACACTGAACTAGGACTGACCTAGTGAATACACTGAGCTAGGACTGACCTAGTGAATACACTGAGCTAGGACTGACCTAGTGAATACACTGAACTAGGACTGACCTAGTGAATACACTGAACTAGGACTGAATACACTGAGCTAGGACTGACCTAGTGAATACACTGAACTAGGACTGAATACACTGAGCTAGGACTGAATACACTGAACTAGGACTGACCTAGTGAATACACTGAGCTAGGACTGACCTAGTGAATACACTGAGCTAGGACTGACCTAGTGAATACACTGAGCTAGGACTGACCTAGTGAATACACTGAGCTAGGACTGAATACACTGAGCTAGGACTGACCTTGTGAATACACTGAGCTAGGACTGACCTAGTGAATACACTGAACTAGGACTGACCTAGTGAATACACTGAGCTAGGACTGAATACACTGAGCTAGGACTGACCTAGTGAATACACTGATCTAGGACTGACCTAGTGAATACACTGAACTAGGACTGACCTAGTGAATACACTGAACTAGGACTGACCTAGTGAATACACTGAACTAGGATTGAATACACTGAGCTAGGACTGAATACACTGAGCTAGGACTGAATACACTGAACTAGGACTGACCTAGTGAATACACTGAGCTAGGACTGACCTAGTGAATACACTGAGCTAGGACTGACCTAGTGAATACACTGAACTAGGACTGACCTAGTGAATACACTGAGCTAGGACTGAGTACACTGAGCTAGGAGTGACCTGGTGAATACACTGAACTCGGACTGACCTAGTGAATACACTGAGCTAGGACTGAATACACTGAGCTAGGACTGACCTAGTGAATACACTGAACTAGGACTGACCTAGTGAATACACTGAGCTAGGACTGACCTAGTGAATACACTGAGCTAGGACTGAATACACTGAGCTAGGACTGACCTAGTGAATACACTGAGCTAGGACTGACCTAGTGAATACACTGAGCTAGGACTGACCTAGTGAATACACTGAACTAGGACTGACCTAGTGAATACACTGAACTAGGACTGACCTAGTGAATACACTGAGCTAGGACTGAATACACTGAGCTAGGACTGACCTAGTGAATACACTGAGCTAGGACTGACCTAGTGAATACACTGAACTAGGACTGACCTAGTGAATACACTGAGCTAGGACTGAATACACTGAGCTAGGACTGAATACACTGAGCTAGGACTGACCTAGTGAATACACTGAGCTAGGACTGACCTAGTGAATACACTGAGCTAGGACTGAATACACTGAGCTAGGACTGACCTAGTGAATACACTGAACTAGGACTGACCTAGTGAATACACTGAGCTAGGACTGAATACACTGAGCTAGGACTGAATACACTGAGCTAGGACTGACCTAGTGAATACACTGAGCTAGGACTGACCTAGTGAATACACTGAGCTAGGACTGAATACACTGAGCTAGGACTGACCTAGTGAATACACTGAGCTAGGACTGACCTAGTGAATACACTGAACTAGGACTGACCTAGTGAATACACTGAACTAGGACTGACCTAGTGAATACACTGAGCTAGGACTGAATTCACTGAGCTAGGACTGACCTAGTGAATACACTGAGCTAGGACTGACCTAGTGAATACACTGAGCTAGGACTGACCTAGTGTATACACTGAACTAGGACTGACCTAGTGAATACACTGAGCTAGGACTGAATACACTGAGCTAGGACTGAATACACTGAGCTAGGACTGACCTAGTGAATACACTGAGCTAGGACTGACCTAGTGAATACACTGAACTAGGACTGACCTAGTGAATACACTGAACTAGGACTGACCTAGTGAATACACTGAACTAGGACTGAATACACTGAGCTAGGACTGAATACACTGAGCTAGGACTGACCTAGTGAATACACTGAGCAAGGACTGACCTAGTGAATACACTGAGCTAGGACTGACCTAGTGAATACACTGAGCAAGGACTGACCTAGTGAATACACTGAGCTAGGACTGACCTAGTGAATACACTGAGCTAGGACTGACCGAGTGAATACACTGAGCTAGGTCTGACCTAGTGAATACACTGAGCAAGGACTGACCTAGTGAATACACTGAACTAGGACTGACCTAGTGAATACACTGAACTAGGACTGAATACACTGAACTAGGACTGAATACACTGAACTAGGACTGACCTAGTGAATACACTGAGCTAGGACTGACCTAGTGAATACACTGAGGTAGGACCGACCTAGTGAATACACTGAGCTAGGACTGACCTAGTGAATACACTGAACTAGGACTGACCTAGTGAATACACTGAGCTAGGACTGACCTAGTGAATACACTGAGCTAGGACTGACCTAGTGAATACACTGAGCTAGGACTGACCAAAGTGAATACACTGAGCTAGGACTGACCTAGTGAATACACTGAGCTAGGACTGAATACACTGAACTAGGACTGACCTAGTGAATACACTGAGCTAGGACTGACCTAGTGAATACACTGAGCTAGGACTGACCTAGTGAATACACTGAGCTAGGACTGACCTAGTGAATACACTGAACTAGGACTGACCTAGTGAATACACTGAGCTAGGACTGACCTAGTGAATACACTGAGCTAGGACTGACCTAGTGAATACACTGAGCTAGGACTGACCTAGTGAATACACTGAGCTAGGACTGACCTAGTGAATACACTGAGCTAGGACTGACCTAGTGAATACACTAAACTAGGACTGACCTAGTGAATACACTGAGCTAGGACTGACCTAGTGAATACACTGAGCTAGGACTGACCTAGTGAATACACTGAGCTAGGACTGACCTAGTGAATACACTGAGCTAGGACTGACCTAGTGAATACACTGAGCTAGGACTGACCTCGTGAATACACTGAGCTAGGACTGACCTAGTGAATACACTGAGCTAGGACTGACCTAGTGAATACACTGAACTAGGACTGACCTAGTGAATACACTGAGCTAGGACTGAGTACACTGAGCTAGGAGTGACCTGGTGAATACACTGAACTCGGACTGACCTAGTGAATACACTGAGTTAGGACTGAATACACTGAGCTAGGACTGACCTAGTGAATACACTGAACTAGGACTGACCTAGTGAATACACTGAGCTAGGACTGACCTAGTGAATACACTGAGCTAGGACTGAATACACTGAGCTAGGACTGACCTAGTGAATACACTGAGCTAGGACTGACCTAGTGAATACACTGAGCTAGGACTGACCTAGTGAATACACTGAACTAGGACTGACCTAGTGAATACACTGAACTAGGACTGACCTAGTGAATACACTGAGCTAGGACTGAATACACTGAGCTAGGACTGACCTAGTGAATACACTGAGCTAGGACTGACCTAGTGAATACACTGAACTAGGACTGACCTAGTGAATACACTGAGCTAGGACTGAATACACTGAGCTAGGACTGAATACACTGAGCTAGGACTGACCTAGTGAATACACTGAACTAGGACTGAATACACTGAGCTAGGACTGAATACACTGAGCTAGGACTGACCTAGTGAATACACTGAGCTAGGACTGACCTAGTGAATACACTGAGCAAGGACTGACCTAGTGAATACACTGAACTAGGACTGACCTAGTGAATACACTGAGCTAGGACTGACCTAGTGAATACACTGAGCTAGGACTGAGTACACTGAGCTGGGACTGACCTAGTGAATACACTGAGCTAGGACTGGTACACTGAGCTAGGACTGACCTGAGTGAATACACTGAGCTAGGACTGACCTAGTGAATACACTGAACTAGGACTGACCTAGTGAATACACTGAGCTAGGACTGACCTAGTGAATACACTGAGCTAGGACTGACCAAGTGAATACACTGAGCTAGGACTGAATACACTGACCTAGTGAATACACTGAACTAGGACTGACCTAGTGAATACACTGAGCTAGGACTGACCTAGTGAATACACTGAGCTAGGACTGACCTAGTGAATACACTGAGCAAGGACTGACCTAGTGAATACACTGAGCTAGGACTGAGTACACTGGCTAGGAGTGACCTGGTGAATACACTGAACTAGGACTGACCTAGTGAATACACTGAGTTAGGACTGAATACACTGAGCTAGGACTGACCTAGTGAATACACTGAACTAGGACTGACCTAGTGAATACACTGAGCTAGGACTGACCTAGTGAATACACTGAGCTAGGACTGAATACACTGAGCTAGGACTGACCTAGTGAATACACTGAGCTAGGACTGACCTAGTGAATACACTGAGCTAGGACTGACCTAGTGAATACACTGAGCTAGGACTGACCTAGTGAATACACTGAACTAGGACTGACCTAGTGAATACACTGAGCTAGGACTGAATACACTGAGCTAGGACTGACCTAGTGAATACACTGAGCTAGGACTGACCTAGTGAATACACTGAACTAGGACTGACCTAGTGAATACACTGAGCTAGGACTGAATACACTGAACTAGGACTGAATACACTGAGCTAGGGCTGACCTAGTGAATACACTGAACTAGGACTGAATACACTGAGCTAGGACTGAATACACTGAGCTAGGACTGACCTAGTGAATACACTGAGCTAGGACTGACCTAGTGAATACACTGAGCTAGGACTGACCTAGTGAATACACTGAACTAGGACTGACCTAGTGAATACACTGAGCTAGGACTGACCTAGTGAATACACTGAGCTAGGACTGAGTACACTGAGCTGGGACTGACCTAGTGAATACACTGAGCTAGGACTGAGTACACTGAGCTAGGACTGACCTAGTGAATACACTGAGCTAGGACTGACCTAGTGAATACACTGAACTAGGACTGACCTAGTGAATACACTGAGCTAGGACTGACCTAGTGAATACACTGAGCTAGGACTGACCAAGTGAATACACTGAGCTAGGACTGAATACACTGACCTAGTGAATACACTGAACTAGGACTGACCTAGTGAATACACTGAGCTAGGACTGACCTAGTGAATACACTGAACTAGGACTGAATACACTGAGCTAGGACTGAATACACTGAGCTAGGACTGACCTAGTGAATACACTGAGCTAGGACTGACCTAGTGAATACACTGAGCAAGGACTGACCTAGTGAATACACTGAACTAGGACTGACCTAGTGAATACACTGAGCTAGGACTGACCTAGTGAATACACTGAGCTAGGACTGAGTACACTGAGCTGGGACTGACCTAGTGAATACACTGAGCTAGGACTGAGTACACTGAGCTAGGACTGACCTAGTGAATACACTGAGCTAGGACTGACCTAGTGAATACACTGAACTAGGACTGACCTGAGTGAATACACTGAGCTAGGACTGACCTAGTGAATACACTGAGCTAGGACTGACCAAGTGAATACACTGAGCTAGGACTGACCAAGTGAATACACTGAGCTAGGACTGATACACTGACCTAGTGAATACACTGAACTAGGACTGACCTAGTGAATACACTGAGCTAGGACTGACCTAGTGAATACACTGAGCTAGGACTGACCTGAGTGAATACACTGAACTAGGACTGACCTAGTGAATACACTGAGCTAGGACTGACCTAGTGAATACACTGAACTAGGACTGACCTAGTGAATACACTGAGCTAGGACTGAATACACTGAGCTAGGACTGACCTAGTGAATACACTGAGCTAGGACTGAATACACTGAGCTAGGACTGAATACACTGAACTAGGACTGACCTAGTGAATACACTGAGCTAGGACTGACCTGGTGAATACACTGAGCTAGGACTGACCTAGTGAATACACTGAGCTAGGACTGACCTAGTGAATACACTGAACTAGGACTGAATACACTGAGCTAGGACTGACCTGGTGAATACACTGAGCTAGGACTGACCTAGTGAATACACTGAACTAGGACTGACCTGGTGAATACACTGAGCTAGGACTGACCTAGTGAATACACTGAACTAGGTTGAATACACTGAGCTAGGACTGAATACACTGAGCTAGGACTGAATACACTGAACTAGGACTGACCTGGTGAATACACTGAGCTAGGACTGACCTAGTGAATACACTGAGCTAGGACTGACCTAGTGAATACACTGAGCTAGGACTGACCTGAGTGAATACACTGAGCTAGGACTGACCTAGTGAATACACTGAACTAGGACTGAATACACTGAGCTAGGACTGACCTAGTGAATACACTGAGCTAGGACTGAATACACTGAGCTGGGACTGAATACACTGAACTAGGACTGACCTAGTGAATACACTGAGCTAGGACTGACCTGGTGAATACACTGAGCTAGGACTGACCTAGTGAATACACTGAGCTAGGACTGACCTAGTGAATACACTGAGCTAGGACTGAATACACTGAGCTAGGACTGACCTAGTGAATACACTGAGCTAGGACTGACCTAGTGAATACACTGAGCTAGGACTGACCTAGTGAATACACTGAGCTAGGACTGACCTAGTGAATACACTGAACTAGGACTGACCTAGTGAATACACTGAACTAGGTTGATACACTGAGCTAGGCTGAATACACTGAGCTAGGACTGAATACACTGAGCTAGGACTGACCTAGTGAATACACTGAGCTAGGACTGAGTACACTGAGCTAGGGTGACCTGGTGAATACACTGAACTCGGACTGACCTAGTGAATACACTGAGCTAGGACTGAATACACTGAGCTAGGACTGACCTAGTGAATACACTGAACTAGGACTGACCTAGTGAATACACTGAGCTAGGACTGACCTAGTGAATACACTGAGCTAGGACTGAATACACTGAGCTAGGACTGACCTAGTGAATACACTGAGCTAGGACTGACCTAGTGAATACACTGAGCTAGGACTGACCTAGTGAATACACTGAACTAGGACTGACCTAGTGAATACACTGAACTAGGACTGACCTAGTGAATACACTGAGCTAGGACTGAATACACTGAGCTAGGACTGACCTAGTGAATACACTGAGCTAGGACTGACCTGGTGAATACACTGAACTAGGACTGACCTAGTGAATACACTGAGCTAGGACTGAATACACTGAGCTAGGACTGAATACACTGAGCTAGGACTGACCTAGTGAATACACTGAGGTAGGACTGAATACACTGAGCTAGGACTGACCTAGTGAATACACTGAGCTAGGACTGACCTAGTGAATACACTGAGCTAGGACTGACCTAGTGAATACACTGAACTAGGACTGACCTAGTGAATACACTGAGCTAGGACTGAATACACTGAGCTAGGACTGAATACACTGAGCTAGGACTGACCTAGTAAATACACTGAGCTAGGACTGACCTAGTGGATACACTGAGCTAGGACTGGCCTAGAGAATACACTGAACTAGGACTGACCTGGTGAATACACTGAACTGGTTGAATACACTGAGCTAGGACTGAATACACTGAGCTGGGACTGAATACACTGAACTAGGACTGACTAGTGAATACACTGAGCTAGGACTGACCTAGTGAATACACTGAGCTAGGACTGACCTAGTGAATACACTGAACTAGGACTGACCTAGTGAATACACTGAGCTAGGACTGAGTACACTGAGCTAGGGTGACCTGGTGAATACACTGAACTCGGACTGACCTAGTGAATACACTGAGCTAGGACTGAATACACTGAGCTAGGACTGACCTGGTGAATACACTGAACTAGGACTGACCTAGTGAATACACTGAGCTAGGACTGACCTAGTGAATACACTGAGCTAGGACTGAATACACTGAGCTAGGACTGACCTGGTGAATACACTGAGCTAGGACTGACCTAGTGAATACACTGAGCTAGGACTGACCTAGTGAATACACTGAACTAGGACTGACCTAGTGAATACACTGAACTAGGACTGACCTAGTGAATACACTGAGCTAGGACTGAATACACTGAGCTAGGACTGACCTAGTGAATACACTGAGCTAGGACTGACCTGGTGAATACACTGAACTAGGACTGACCTAGTGAATACACTGAGCTAGGACTGAATACACTGAGCTAGGACTGAATACACTGAGCTAGGACTGACCTAGTGAATACACTGAGCTAGGACTGACCTAGTGAATACACTGAGCTAGGACTGAATACACTGAGCTAGGACTGACCTAGTGAATACACTGAACTAGGACTGACCTAGTGAATACACTGAGCTAGGACTGAATACACTGAGCTGGGACTGAATACACTGAGCTAGGACTGAATACACTGAGCTAGGACTGACCTGGTGAATACACTGAGCTAGGACTGACCTGGTGAATACACTGAGCTAGGACTGACCTAGTGAATACACTGAACTAGGACTGACCTAGTGAATACACTGAGCTAGGACTGACCTAGTGAATACACTGAGCTGGGACTGAATACACTGAGCTAGGACTGACCTAGTGAATACACTGAGCTAGGACTGACCTAGTGAATACACTGAGCTAGGACTGACCTAGTGAATACACTGAGCTAGGACTGACCTGGTGAATACACTGAGCTAGGACTGAATACACTGAGCTAGGACTGAATACACTGAGCTAGGACTGACCTAGTGAATACACTGAGCTAGGACTGACCTGGTGGATACACTGAGCTAGGACTGACCTAGTGAATACACTGAACTAGGACTGACCTGGTGAATACACTGAACTAGGACTGAATACACTGAGCTGGGACTGAATACACTGAGCTAGGACTGACCTAGTGAATACACTGAGCAAGGACTGACCTAGTGAATACACTGAGCTAGGACTGACCTAGTGAATACACTGAGCAAGGACTGACCTAGTGAATACACTGAGCAAGGACTGACCTAGTGAATACACTGAACTAGGACTGACCTAGTGAATACACTGAACTAGGACTGAATACACTGAACTAGGACTGAATACACTGAACTAGGACTGACCTAGTGAATACACTGAGCTAGGACTAACCTAGTGAATACACTGAGGTAGGACCGACCTAGTGAATACACTGAGCTAGGACTGACCTAGTGAATACACTGAACTAGGACTGACCTGGTGAATACACTGAGCTAGGACTGACCTAGTGAATACACTGAGCTAGGACTGACCTAGTGAATACACTGAGCTAGGACTGACCAAGTGAATACACTGAGCTAGGACTGACCTGAGTGAATACACTGAGCTAGGACTGAATACACTGAGCTAGGACTGACCTGGTGAATACACTGAGCTAGGACTGACCTAGTGAATACACTGAGCTAGGACTGACCTAGTGAATACACTGAGCTAGGACTGACCAAGTGAATACACTGAACTAGGACTGACCTAGTGAATACACTGAGCTAGGACTGACCTAGTGAATACACTGAGCTAGGACTGACCTAGTGAATACACTGAGCTAGGACTGACCTAGTGAATACACTGAGCTAGGACTGACCTGGTGAATACACTGAGCTAGGACTGACCTAGTGAATACACTGAACTAGGACTGACCTAGTGAATACACTGAGCTAGGACTGACCTAGTGAATACACTGAGCTAGGACTGACCTGGTGAATACACTGAGCTAGGACTGACCTAGTGAATACACTGAGCTAGGACTGACCTAGTGAATACACTGAGCTAGGACTGACCTAGTGAATACACTGAGCTAGGACTGACCTAGTGAATACACTGAGCTAGGACTGACCTGAGTGAATACACTGAGCTAGGACTGACCTAGTGAATACACTGAGCTAGGACTGACCTAGTGAATACACTGAGCTAGGACTGACCTGGTGAATACACTGAGCTAGGACTGACCTGGTGAATACACTGAGCTAGGACTGACCTGGTGAATACACTGAACTAGGACTGACCTAGTGAATACACTGAGCTAGGACTGACCTAGTGAATACACTGAGCTAGGACTGACCTGGTGAATACACTGAGCTAGGACTGACCTAGTGAATACACTGAGCTAGGACTGACCTAGTGAATACACTGAGCTAGGACTGACCTGAGTGAATACACTGAGCTAGGACTGACCTAGTGAATACACTGAGCTAGGACTGACCTAGTGAATACACTGAGCTAGGACTGAATACACTGAGCTAGGACTGACCTAGTGAATACACTGAGCTAGGACTGACCTGGTGAATACACTGAACTAGGACTGACCTAGTGAATACACTGAACTAGGACTGACCTAGTGAATACACTGAGCTAGGACGTGAATACATGAGCTAGGACTGACCTGGTGAATACACTGAGCTAGGACTGACCTGGTGAATACACTGAGCTAGGACTGACCTAGTGAATACACTGAACTAGGACTGACCTAGTGAATACACTGAGCTAGGACTGAATACACTGAGCTAGGACTGAATACACTGAGCTAGGACTGACCTAGTGAATACACTGAACTAGGACTGACCTGAGTGAATACACTGAGCTAGGACTGACCTAGTGAATACACTGAGCTAGGACTGACCTAGTGAATACACTGAACTAGGACTGAATACACTGAGCTAGGACTGAATACACTGAGCTA
Organism: Salmo salar; assembly: GCF_905237065.1. Classification (NCBI taxonomy): domain Eukaryota; kingdom Metazoa; phylum Chordata; class Actinopteri; order Salmoniformes; family Salmonidae; genus Salmo; species Salmo salar. The sequence goes on from NW_025548359.1 coordinate 18,185, forward strand.
GGACTGACCTAGTGAATACACTGAGCAAGGACTGACCTGGTGAATACACTGAGCTAGGACTGACCTAGTGAATACACTGAGCAAGGACTGACCTAGTGAATACACTGAGCTAGGACTGACCTAGTGAATACACTGAGCTAGGACTGAATACACTGAACTAGGACTGAATACACTGAACTAGGACTGACCTAGTGAATACACTGAGCTAGGACTGACCTAGTGAATACACTGAGGTAGGACTGACCTAGTGAATACACTGAGCTAGGACTGACCTGGTGAATACACTGAACTAGGACTGACCTAGTGAATACACTGAACTAGGACTGAATACACTGAGCTAGGACTGAATACACTGAACTAGGACTGACCTAGTGAATACACTGAGCTAGGACTGACCTGGTGAATACACTGAGCTAGGACTGACCTAGTGAATACACTGAGCTAGGACTGACCTGGTGAATACACTGAGCTAGGACTGACCTAGTGAATACACTGAGCTAGGACTGACCTGGTGAATACACTGAGCTAGGACTGACCTAGTGAATACACTGAGCTAGGACTGACCTAGTGAATACACTGAGCTAGGACTGACCTAGTGAATACACTGAGCTAGGACTGACCTGGTGAATACACTGAGCTAGGACTGACCTGAGTGAATACACTAAACTAGGACTGACCTAGTGAATACACTGAGCTAGGACTGACCTAGTGAATACACTGAGCTAGGACTGACCTAGTGAATACACTGAGCTAGGACTGACCTAGTGAATACACTGAGCTAGGACTGACCTAGTGAATACACTGAGCTAGGACTGACCTAGTGAATACACTGAGCTAGGACTGACCTAGTGAATACACTGAGCTAGGACTGACCTAGTGAATACACTGAACTAGGACTGACCTAGTGAATACACTGAGCTAGGACTGACCTAGTGAATACACTGAACTAGGACTGACCTAGTGAATACACTGAGCTAGGACTGAGTACACTGAGCTAGGAGTGACCTGGTGAATACACTGAACTCGGACTGACCTAGTGAATACACTGAGTTAGGACTGAATACACTGAGCTAGGACTGACCTAGTGAATACACTGAACTAGGACTGACCTAGTGAATACACTGAGCTAGGACTGACCTAGTGAATACACTGAGCTAGGACTGAATACACTGAGCTAGGACTGACCTGGTGAATACACTGAGCTAGGACTGACCTGGTGAATACACTGAGCTAGGACTGACCTGGTGAATACACTGAACTAGGACTGACCTAGTGAATACACTGAACTAGGACTGACCTAGTGAATACACTGAGCTAGGACTGAATACACTGAGCTAGGACTGACCTAGTGAATACACTGAGCTAGGACTGACCTAGTGAATACACTGAACTAGGACTGACCTAGTGAATACACTGAGCTAGGACTGAATACACTGAGCTAGGACTGAATACACTGAGCTAGGACTGACCTAGTGAATACACTGAACTAGGACTGAATTCACTGAGCTAGGACTGAATACACTGAGCTGGGACTGACCTAGTGAATACACTGAGCTAGGACTGACCTAGTGAATACACTGAGCAAGGACTGACCTAGTGAATACACTGAACTAGGACTGACCTAGTGAATACACTGAGCTAGGACTGACCTAGTGAATACACTGAGCTAGGACTGAGTACACTGAGCTGGGACTGACCTGGTGAATACACTGAGCTAGGACTGAGTACACTGAGCTAGGACTGACCTAGTGAATACACTGAGCTAGGACTGACCTAGTGAATACACTGAACTAGGACTGACCTGGTGAATACACTGAGCTAGGACTGACCTGGTGAATACACTGAGCTAGGACTGACCAAGTGAATACACTGAGCTAGGACTGAATACACTGACCTAGTGAATACACTGAACTAGGACTGACCTAGTGAATACACTGAGCTAGGACTGACCTAGTGAATACACTGAACTAGGCTGAAACCTGAGCTGCTGAATACACTGAGCTAGGACTGACCTGGTGAATACACTGAGCTAGGACTGACCTGGTGAATGCACTGAGCTAGGACTGACCTAGTGAATACACTGAACTAGGACTGACCTAGTGAATACACTGAGCTAGGACTGACCTGGTGAATACACTGAGCTAGGACTGAGTACACTGAGCTGGGACTGACCTAGTGAATACACTGAGCTGGGACTGAGTACACTGAGCTAGGACTGACCTAGTGAATACACTGAGCTAGGACTGACCTAGTGAATACACTGAACTAGGACTGACCTAGTGAATACACTGAGCTAGGACTGACCTAGTGAATACACTGAGCTAGGACTGACCAAGTGAATACACTGAGCTGGGACTGAATACACTGACCTAGTGAATACACTGAACTAGGACTGACCTAGTGAATACACTGAGCTAGGACTGACCTAGTGAATACACTGAGCTAGGACTGACCTGTGAATACACTGAACTAGGACTGACCTAGTGAATACACTGAGCTAGGGCTGACCTAGTGAATACACTGAACTAGGACTGACCTAGTGAATACACTGAACTAGGACTGAATACACTGAGCTAGGACTGACCTAGTGAATACACTGAACTAGGACTGAATACACTGAGCTGGACTGAATACACTGAACTAGGACTGACCTAGTGAATACACTGAGCTAGGACTGACCTAGTGAATATACTGAACTAGGACTGACCTAGTGAATACACTGAGCTAGGACTGACCTAGTGAATACACTGAGCTAGGACTGAATACACTGAGCTGGGACTGACCTTGTGAATACACTGAGCTAGGACTGACCTAGTGAATACACTGAACTAGGACTGACCTGTGAATACACTGAGCTAGGACTGACCTAGTGAATACACTGAACTAGGACTGACCTAGTGAATACACTGAACTAGGATTGAATACACTGAGCTAGGACTGAATACACTGAGCTGGGACTGAATACACTGAACTAGGACTGACCTAGTGAATACACTGAGCTAGGACTGACCTGTGAATACACTGAGCTAGGACGACCTGGTGAATACACTGAGCTAGGACTGACCTAGTGAATACACTGAGCTAGGACTGAGTACACTGAGCTAGGGTGACCTAGTGAATACACTGAACTCGGACTGACCTAGTGAATACACTGAGCTAGGACTGAATACACTGAGCTAGGACTGACCTAGTGAATACACTGAACTAGGACTGACCTGAGTGAATACACTGAGCTAGGACTGAATACACTGAGCTAGGACTGACCTAGTGAATACACTGAGCTAGGACTGACCTGGTGAATACACTGAGCTAGGACTGACCTAGTGAATACATGAGCTAGGACTGACCTAGTGAATACACTGAGTGGACTGAATACACTGAGCTAGGACTGACCTAGTGAATACACTGAGCTAGGACTGACCTGGTGAATACACTGAGCTAGGACTGACCTAGTGAATACACTGAGCTAGGACTGACCTAGTGAATACACTGAGCTAGGACTGACCTAGTGAATACACTGAGCTAGGACTGACCTGGTGAATACACTGAACTAGGACTGACCTAGTGAATACACTGAGCTAGGACTGACCTAGTGAATACACTGAGCTAGGACTGACCTAGTGAATACACTGAGCTAGGACTGACCTAGTGAATACACTGAGCTAGGACTGACCTAGTGAATACACTGAGCTAGGACTGACCTAGTGAATACACTGAGCTAGGACTGACCTGGTGAATACACTGAGCTAGGACTGACCTAGTGATACACTGGCTGGCGTGAATACACTGACTCGGACTGATGACCATACACTGAGCTAGGACTGACCTGGTGAATACACTGAACTAGGACTGACCTAGTGAATACACTGAGCTAGGACTGACCTGAGTGAATACACTGAGCTAGGACTGAATACACTGAGCTAGGACTGACCTAGTGAATACACTGAGCTAGGACTGACCTAGTGAATACACTGAGCTAGGACTGACCTAGTGAATACACTGAGCTAGGACTGACCTAGTGAATACACTGAACTAGGACTGACCTAGTGAATACACTGAGCTAGGACTGAATACACTGAGCTGGGACTGACCTAGTGAATACACTGAGCTAGGACTGACCTGGTGAATACACTGAGCTAGGACTGACCTAGTGAATACACTGAGCTAGGACTGAATACACTGAGCTAGGACTGAATACACTGAGCTAGGACTGACCTAGTGAATACACTGAACTAGGACTGAATTCACTGAGCTAGGACTGAATACACTGAGCTAGGACTGACCTAGTGAATACACTGAGCTAGGACTGACCTAGTGAATACACTGAGCAAGGACTGACCTAGTGAATACACTGAACTAGGACTGACCTAGTGAATACACTGAGCTAGGACTGACCTGGTGAATACACTGAGCTAGGACTGGTACACTGGCTGGGACTGACCTGAGTGAATACACTGAGCTAGGACTGAGTACACTGAGCTAGGACTGACCTGGTGAATACACTGAGCTAGGACTGACCTAGTGAATACACTGAACTAGGACTGACCTGGTGAATACACTGAGCTAGGACTGACCTAGTGAATACACTGAGCTAGGACTGACCAAGTGAATACACTGAGCTGGGACTGAATAACTGACCTAGTGAATACACTGAACTAGGACTGACCTAGTGAATACACTGAGCTAGGACTGACCTGGTGAATACACTGAACTAGGACTGAATACACTGAGCTAGGACTGAATACACTGAGCTAGGACTGACCTGGTGAATACACTGAGCTAGGACTGACCTGGTGAATACACTGAGCTAGGACTGACCTAGTGAATACACTGAGCTAGGACTGAATAACTGACCTAGTGAATACACTGAGCTAGGACTGACCTAGTGAATACACTGAGCTAGGACTGACCTAGTGAATACACTGAACTAGGACTGATACACTGAGCTAGGACTGAATACACTGAGCTAGGACTGACCTAGTGAATACACTGAGCTAGGACTGACCTAGTGAATACACTGAGCTAGGACTGACCTAGTGAATACACTGAACTAGGACTGACCTAGTGAATACACTGAGCTAGGACTGACCTAGTGAATACACTGAGCTAGGACTGAGTACACTGAGCTGGGACTGACCTAGTGAATACACTGAGGTGGGACTGAGTACACTGAGCTAGGACTGACCTGGTGAATACACTGAGCTAGGACTGACCTAGTGAATACACTGAACTAGGACTGACCTAGTGAATACACTGAGCTAGGACTGACCTAGTGAATACACTGAGCTAGGACTGACCAAGTGAATACACTGAGCTAGGACTGAATACACTGACCTAGTGAATACACTGAACTAGGACTGACCTAGTGAATACACTGAGCTAGGACTGACCTGTGAATACACTGAGCTAGGACTGACCTAGTGAATACACTGAACTAGGACTGACCTAGTGAATACACTGAGCTAGGACTGACCTAGTGAATACACTGAACTAGGACTGACCTAGTGAATACACTGAACTAGGACTGAATACACTGAGCTAGGACTGACCTAGTGAATACACTGAACTAGGACTGAATACACTGAGCTAGGACTGAATACACTGAGCTAGGACTGACCTAGTGAATACACTGAGCTAGGACTGACCTAGTGAATATACTGAGCTAGGACTGACCTAGTGAATACACTGAGCTAGGACTGACCTGGTGAATACACTGAGCTAGGACTGAATACACTGAGCTAGGACTGACCTTGTGAATACACTGAGCTAGGACTGACCTGAGTGAATACACTGAACTAGGACTGACCTGGTGAATACACTGAACTAGGACTGACCTAGTGAATACACTGAACTAGGACTGACCTAGTGAATACACTGAACTAGGTTGAATACACTGAGCTAGGACTGAATACACTGAGCTGGGACTGAATACACTGAACTAGGACTGACCTAGTGAATACACTGAGCTAGGACTGACCTAGTGAATACACTGAGCTAGGACTGACCTAGTGAATACACTGAGCTAGGACTGACCTAGTGAATACACTGAGCTAGGACTGGTACACTGAGCTAGGGTGACCTGGTGAATACACTGAGCTCGGACTGACCTAGTGAATACACTGAGCTAGGACTGAATACACTGAGCTAGGACTGACCTGGTGAATACACTGAGCTAGGACTGACCTGGTGAATACACTGAGCTAGGACTGAATACACTGAGCTAGGACTGACCTAGTGAATACACTGAGCTAGGACTGACCTGAGTGAATACACTGAGCTAGGACTGACCTGGTGAATACACTGAGCTAGGACTGACCTAGTGAATACACTGAGCTAGGACTGAATACACTGAGCTAGGACTGACCTGGTGAATACACTGAGCTAGGACTGACCTAGTGAATACACTGAGCTAGGACTGACCTAGTGAATACACTGAGCTAGGACTGACCTGGTGAATACACTGAGCTAGGACTGACCTGGTGAATACACTGAGCTAGGACTGACCTAGTGAATACACTGAGCTAGGACTGACCTAGTGAATACACTGAGCTAGGACTGACCTGGTGAATACACTGAGCTAGGACTGACCTGGTGAATACACTGAGCTAGGACTGACCTAGTGAATACACTGAGCTAGGACTGACCTAGTGAATACACTGAGCTAGGACTGACCTAGTGAATACACTGAACTAGGACTGACCTAGTGAATACACTGAGCTAGGACTGACCTAGTGAATACACTGAACTAGGACTGACCTAGTGAATACACTGAGCTAGGACTGAGTACACTGAGCTAGGGTGACCTGGTGAATACACTGAACTCGGACTGACCTAGTGAATACACTGAGTTAGGACTGAATACACTGAGCTAGGACTGACCTAGTGAATACACTGAACTAGGACTGACCTAGTGAATACACTGAGCTAGGACTGACCTGGTGAATACACTGAGCTAGGACTGAATACACTGAGCTAGGACTGACCTAGTGAATACACTGAGCTAGGACTGACCTGGTGAATACACTGAGCTAGGACTGACCTGGTGAATACACTGAACTAGGACTGACCTGGTGAATACACTGAACTAGGACTGACCTAGTGAATACACTGAGCTAGGACTGAATACACTGAGCTAGGACTGACCTAGTGAATACACTGAGCTAGGACTGACCTGGTGAATACACTGAACTAGGACTGACCTAGTGAATACACTGAGCTAGGACTGAATACACTGAGCTAGGACTGAATACACTGAGTAGGACTGACCTAGTGAATACACTGAACTAGGACTGAATGCACTGAGCTAGGACTGAATACACTGAGCTAGGACTGACCTAGTGAATACACTGAGCTAGGACTGACCTAGTGAATACACTGAGCAAGGACTGACCTAGTGAATACACTGAACTAGGACTGACCTAGTGAATACACTGAGCTAGGACTGACCTAGTGAATACACTGAGCTAGGACTGAGTACACTGAGCTGGGACTGACCTAGTGAATACACTGAGCTAGGACTGAGTACACTGAGCTAGGACTGACCTAGTGAATACACTGAGCTAGGACTGACCTAGTGAATACACTGAACTAGGACTGACCTAGTGAATACACTGAGCTAGGACTGACCTAGTGAATACACTGAGCTAGGACTGACCAAGTGAATACACTGAGCTAGGACTGAATACACTGACCTAGTGAATACACTGAACTAGGACTGACCTAGTGAATACACTGAGCTAGGACTGATGTGAATACCTGAACTAGGACTGAATACACTGAGCTAGGCTGAATACACTGAGCTAGGACTGACCTAGTGAATACACTGAGCTAGGACTGACCTGGTGAATACACTGAGCTAGGACTGACCTGGTGAATACACTGAACTAGGACTGACCTAGTGAATACACTGAGCTAGGACTGACCTAGTGAATACACTGAGCTAGGACTGAGTACACTGAGCTGGGACTGACCTAGTGAATACACTGAGCTAGGACTGAGTACACTGAGCTAGGACTGACCTAGTGAATACACTGAGCTAGGACTGACCTAGTGAATACACTGAAATAGGACTGACCTAGTGAATACACTGAGCTAGGACTGACCTAGTGAATACACTGAGCTAGGACTGACCAAGTGAATACACTGAGCTAGGACTGAATACACTGACCTAGTGAATACACTGAACTAGGACTGACCTAGTGAATACACTGAGCTAGGACTGACCTAGTGAATACACTGAGCTAGGACTGACCTAGTGAATACACTGAACTAGGACTGACCTAGTGAATACACTGAGCTAGGGCTGACCTAGTGAATACACTGAACTAGGACTGACCTAGTGAATACACTGAACTAGGACTGAATACACTGAGCTAGGACTGACCTAGTGAATACACTGAACTAGGACTGAATACACTGAGCTAGGACTGAATACACTGAACTAGGACTGACCTAGTGAATACACTGAGCTAGGACTGACCTAGTGAATATACTGAGCTAGGACTGACCTAGTGAATACACTGAGCTAGGACTGACCTAGTGAATACACTGAGCTAGGACTGAATACACTGAGCTAGGACTGACCTTGTGAATACACTGAACTAGGACTGACCTGGTGAATACACTGAGCTAGGACTGACCTGGTGAATACACTGAACTAGGACTGACCTAGTGAATACACTGAACTAGGACTGACCTAGTGAATACACTGAACTAGGATTGAATACACTGAGCTAGGACTGAATACACTGATCTAGGACTGAATACACTGAACTAGGACTGACCTAGTGAATACACTGAGCTAGGACTGACCTAGTGAATACACTGAGCTAGGACTGACCTAGTGAATACACTGAGCTAGGACTGACCTAGTGAATACACTGAGCTAGGATGGTACACTGAGCTAGGGTGACCTGGTGAATACACTGAGCTCGGACTGACCTAGTGAATACACTGAGCTAGGACTGAATACACTGAGCTAGGACTGACCTAGTGAATACACTGAACTAGGACTGACCTAGTGAATACACTGAGCTAGGACTGAATACACTGAGCTAGGACTGACCTAGTGAATACACTGAGCTAGGACTGACCTAGTGAATACACTGAGCTAGGACTGACCTAGTGAATACACTGAGCTAGGACTGACCTAGTGAATACACTGAGCTAGGACTGAATACACTGAGCTAGGACTGACCTAGTGAATACACTGAGCTAGGACTGACCTAGTGAATACACTGAGCTAGGACTGACCTAGTGAATACACTGAGCTAGGACTGACCTAGTGAATACACTGAGCTAGGACTGACCTAGTGAATACACTGAGCTAGGACTGAATACACTGAGCTAGGACTGACCTAGTGAATACACTGAGCTAGGACTGACCTAGTGAATACACTGAGCTAGGACTGACCTGGTGAATACACTGAGCTAGGACTGACCTAGTGAATACACTGAGCTAGGACTGAATACACTGAGCTAGGACTGACCTAGTGAATACACTGAGCTAGGACTGACCTAGTGAATACACTGAACTAGGACTGACCTAGTGAATACACTGAACTAGGACTGACCTGAGTGAATACACTGAGCTAGGACTGAATACACTGAGCTGGGACTGAATACACTGAGCTAGGACTGACCTAGTGAATACACTGAGCTAGGACTGACCTAGTGAATACACTGAACTAGGACTGACCTGGTGAATACACTGAACTAGGACTGACCTAGTGAATACACTGAACTAGGACTGAATACACTGAGCTAGGACTGAATACACTGAGCTAGGACTGACCTAGTGAATACACTGAGCAAGGACTGACCTAGTGAATACACTGAGCTAGGACTGACCTAGTGAATACACTGAGCAAGGACTGACCTAGTGAATACACTGAGCTAGGACTGACCTAGTGAATACACTGAGCTAGGACTGACCGGTGAATACACTGAGCTAGGTCTGACCTAGTGAATACACTGAGCAAGGACTGACCTAGTGAATACACTGAACTAGGACTGACCTAGTGAATACACTGAACTAGGACTGAATACACTGAGCTAGGACTGAATACACTGAACTAGGACTGACCTAGTGAATACACTGAGCTAGGACTGACCTAGTGAATACACTGAGCTAGGACCGACCTAGTGAATACACTGAGCTAGGACTGACCTAGTGAATACACTGAACTAGGACTGACCTAGTGAATACACTGAGCTAGGACTGACCTAGTGAATACACTGAGCTAGGACTGACCTGAGTGAATACACTGAGCTAGGACTGACCAAGTGAATACACTGAGCTAGGACTGACCTAGTGAATACACTGAGCTAGGACTGAATACACTGAACTAGGACTGACCTAGTGAATACACTGAGCTAGGACTGACCTAGTGAATACACTGAGCTAGGACTGACCTAGTGAATACACTGAGCTAGGACTGACCTAGTGAATACACTGAACTAGGACTGACCTAGTGAATACACTGAGCTAGGACTGACCTAGTGAATACACTGAGCTAGGACTGACCTAGTGAATACACTGAGCTAGGACTGACCTAGTGAATACACTGAGCTAGGACTGACCTAGTGAATACACTGAGCTAGGACTGACCTAGTGAATACACTAAACTAGGACTGACCTAGTGAATACACTGAGCTAGGACTGACCTAGTGAATACACTGAGCTAGGACTGACCTAGTGAATACACTGAGCTAGGACTGACCTGAGTGAATACACTGAGCTAGGACTGACCTAGTGAATACACTGAGCTAGGACTGACCTAGTGAATACACTGAGCTAGGACTGACCTAGTGAATACACTGAGCTAGGACTGACCTAGTGAATACACTGAGCTAGGACTGACCTAGTGAATACACTGAGCTAGGACTGACCTAGTGAATACACTGAACTAGGACTGACCTAGTGAATACACTGAGCTAGGACTGAGTACACTGAGCTAGGAGTGACCTGGTGAATACACTGAACTCGGACTGACCTAGTGAATACACTGAGTTAGGACTGAATACACTGAGCTAGGACTGACCTAGTGAATACACTGAACTAGGACTGACCTAGTGAATACACTGAGCTAGGACTGACCTAGTGAATACACTGAGCTAGGACTGAATACACTGAGCTAGGACTGACCTAGTGAATACACTGAGCTAGGACTGACCTAGTGAATACACTGAGCTAGGACTGACCTAGTGAATACACTGAGCTAGGACTGACCTAGTGAATACACTGAACTAGGACTGACCTAATGAATACACTGAGCTAGGACTGAATACACTGAGCTAGGACTGACCTAGTGAATACACTGAGCTAGGACTGACCTAGTGAATACACTGAACTAGGACTGACCTAGTGAATACACTGAGCTAGGACTGAATACACTGAGCTAGGACTGAATACACTGAGCTAGGACTGACCTAGTGAATACACTGAACTAGGACTGAATGCACTGAGCTGGGACTGAATACACTGAGCTAGGACTGACCTAGTGAATACACTGAGCTAGGACTGACCTAGTGAATACACTGAGCAAGGACTGACCTAGTGAATACACTGAACTAGGACTGACCTAGTGAATACACTGAGCTAGGACTGACCTAGTGAATACACTGAGCTAGGACTGAGTACACTGAGCTGGGACTGACCTAGTGAATACACTGAGCTAGGACTGAGTACACTGAGCTAGGACTGACCTAGTGAATACACTGAGCTAGGACTGACCTAGTGAATACACTGAACTAGGACTGACCTAGTGAATACACTGAGCTAGGACTGACCTAGTGAATACACTGAGCTAGGACTGACCAAGTGAATACACTGAGCTAGGACTGAATACACTGACCTAGTGAATACACTGAACTAGGACTGACCTAGTGAATACACTGAGCTAGGACTGACCTAGTGAATACACTGAACTAGGACTGAATACACTGAGCTGGGACTGAATACACTGAGCTAGGACTGACCTAGTGAATACACTGAGCTAGGACTGACCTAGTGAATACACTGAGCAAGGACTGACCTAGTGAATACACTGAACTAGGACTGACCTAGTGAATACACTGAGCTAGGACTGACCTAGTGAATACACTGAGCTAGGACTGAGTACACTGAGCTGGGACTGACCTAGTGAATACACTGAGCTAGGACTGAGTACACTGAGCTAGGACTGACCTAGTGAATACACTGAGCTAGGACTGACCTAGTGAATACACTGAACTAGGACTGACCTAGTGAATACACTGAGCTAGGACTGACCTAGTGAATACACTGAGCTAGGACTGACCAAGTGAATACACTGAGCTAGGACTGAATACACTGACCTAGTGAATACACTGAACTAGGACTGACCTAGTGAATACACTGAGCTAGGACTGACCTAGTGAATACACTGAGCTAGGACTGACCTAGTGAATACACTGAACTAGGACTGACCTAGTGAATACACTGAGCTAGGACTGACCTAGTGAATACACTGAACTAGGACTGACCTAGTGAATACACTGAACTAGGACTGAATACACTGAGCTAGGACTGACCTAGTGAATACACTGAACTAGGACTGAATACACTGAGCTAGGACTGAATACACTGAACTAGGACTGACCTAGTGAATACACTGAGCTAGGACTGACCTGAGTGAATATACTGAGCTAGGACTGACCTAGTGAATACACTGAGCTAGGACTGACCTAGTGAATACACTGAGCTAGGACTGAATACACTGAGCTAGGACTGACCTTGTGAATACACTGAGCTAGGACTGACCTAGTGAATACACTGAACTAGGACTGACCTAGTGAATACACTGAACTAGGACTGACCTAGTGAATACACTGAACTAGGACTGACCTAGTGAATACACTGAACTAGGATTGAATACACTGAGCTAGGACTGAATACACTGAGCTAGGACTGAATACACTGAACTAGGACTGACCTAGTGAATACACTGAGCTAGGACTGACCTAGTGAATACACTGAGCTAGGACTGACCTAGTGAATACACTGAGCTAGGACTGACCTAGTGAATACACTGAGCTAGGACTGAGTACACTGAGCTAGGAGTGACCTGGTGAATACACTGAACTCGGACTGACCTAGTGAATACACTGAGCTAGGACTGAATACACTGAGCTAGGACTGACCTAGTGAATACACTGAACTAGGACTGACCTAGTGAATACACTGAGCTAGGACTGACCTAGTGAATACACTGAGCTAGGACTGAATACACTGAGCTAGGACTGACCTAGTGAATACACTGAGCTAGGACTGACCTAGTGAATACACTGAGCTAGGACTGACCTAGTGAATACACTGAACTAGGACTGACCTAGTGAATACACTGAACTAGGACTGACCTAGTGAATACACTGAGCTAGGACTGAATACACTGAGCTAGGACTGACCTAGTGAATACACTGAGCTAGGACTGACCTAGTGAATACACTGAACTAGGACTGACCTAGTGAATACACTGAGCTAGGACTGAATACACTGAGCTAGGACTGAATACACTGAGCTAGGACTGACCTAGTGAATACACTGAGCTAGGACTGACCTGGTGAATACACTGAACTAGGACTGACCTAGTGAATACACTGAGCTAGGACTGAATACACTGAGCTAGGACTGAATACACTGAGCTAGGACTGACCTAGTGAATACACTGAACTAGGACTGAATGCACTGAGCTAGGACTGAATACACTGAGCTAGGACTGACCTAGTGAATACACTGAGCTAGGACTGACCTAGTGAATACACTGAGCAAGGACTGACCTAGTGAATACACTGAACTAGGACTGACCTAGTGAATACACTGAGCTAGGACTGACCTAGTGAATACACTGAGCTAGGACTGAGTACACTGAGCTAGGACTGACCTAGTGAATACACTGAGCTAGGACTGAGTACACTGAGCTAGGACTGACCTAGTGAATACACTGAGCTAGGACTGACCTAGTGAATACACTGAACTAGGACTGACCTAGTGAATACACTGAGCTAGGACTGACCTAGTGAATACACTGAGCTAGGACTGACCAAGTGAATACACTGAGCTAGGACTGAATACACTGACCTAGTGAATACACTGAACTAGGACTGACCTAGTGAATACACTGAGCTAGGACTGACCTAGTGAATACACTGAACTAGGACTGAATACACTGAGCTAGGACTGAATACACTGAGCTAGGACTGACCTAGTGAATACACTGAGCTAGGACTGACCTAGTGAATACACTGAGCAAGGACTGACCTAGTGAATACACTGAACTAGGACTGACCTAGTGAATACACTGAGCTAGGACTGACCTAGTGAATACACTGAGCTAGGACTGAGTACACTGAGCTGGGACTGACCTAGTGAATACACTGAGCTAGGACTGAGTACACTGAGCTAGGACTGACCTAGTGAATACACTGAGCTAGGACTGACCTAGTGAATACACTGAACTAGGACTGACCTAGTGAATACACTGAGCTAGGACTGACCTAGTGAATACACTGAGCTAGGACTGACCAAGTGAATACACTGAGCTAGGACTGAATACACTGACCTAGTGAATACACTGAACTAGGACTGACCTAGTGAATACACTGAGCTAGGACTGACCTAGTGAATACACTGAGCTAGGACTGACCTAGTGAATACACTGAACTAGGACTGACCTAGTGAATACACTGAGCTAGGACTGACCTAGTGAATACACTGAACTAGGACTGACCTAGTGAATACACTGAACTAGGACTGAATACACTGAGCTAGGACTGACCTAGTGAATACACTGAACTAGGACTGAATACACTGAGCTAGGACTGAATACACTGAACTAGGACTGACCTAGTGAATACACTGAGCTAGGACTGACCTAGTGAATATACTGAGCTAGGACTGACCTAGTGAATACACTGAGCTAGGACTGACCTAGTGAATACACTGAGCTAGGACTGAATACACTGAGCTAGGACTGACCTTGTGAATACACTGAGCTAGGACTGACCTAGTGAATACACTGAACTAGGACTGACCTAGTGAATACACTGAACTAGGACTGACCTAGTGAATACACTGAACTAGGACTGACCTAGTGAATACACTGAACTAGGATTGAATACACTGAGCTAGGACTGAAAACACTGATCTAGGCTGAATACACTGAACTAGGACTGACCTAGTGAATACACTGAGCTAGGACTGACCTAGTGAATACACTGAGCTAGGACTGACCTAGTGAATACACTGAACTAGGACTGACCTAGTGAATACACTGAGCTAGGACTGAGTACACTGAGCTAGGAGTGACCTGGTGAATACACTGAACTCGGACTGACCTAGTGAATACACTGAGCTAGGACTGAATACACTGAGCTAGGACTGACCTAGTGAATACACTGAGCTAGGACTGACCTAGTGAATACACTGAGCAAGGACTGACCTAGTGAATACACTGAACTAGGACTGACCTAGTGAATACACTGAGCTAGGACTGACCTAGTGAATACACTGAGCTAGGACTGAGTACACTGAGCTGGGACTGACCTAGTGAATACACTGAGCTAGGACTGAGTACACTGAGCTAGGACTGACCTAGTGAATACACTGAGCTAGGACTGACCTAGTGAATACACTGAACTAGGACTGACCTAGTGAATACACTGAGCTAGGACTGACCTAGTGAATACACTGAGCTAGGACTGACCAAGTGAATACACTGAGCTAGGACTGAATACACTGACCTAGTGAATACACTGAACTAGGACTGACCTAGTGAATACACTGAGCTAGGACTGACCTAGTGAATACACTGAGCTAGGACTGACCTAGTGAATACACTGAACTAGGACTGACCTAGTGAATACACTGAGCTAGGACTGACCTAGTGAATACACTGAACTAGGACTGACCTAGTGAATACACTGAACTAGGACTGAATACACTGAGCTAGGACTGACCTAGTGAATACACTGAACTAGGACTGAATACACTGAGCTAGGACTGAATACACTGAACTAGGACTGACCTAGTGAATACACTGAGCTAGGACTGACCTAGTGAATATACTGAGCTAGGACTGACCTAGTGAATACACTGAGCTAGGACTGACCTAGTGAATACACTGAGCTAGGACTGAATACACTGAGCTAGGACTGACCTTGTGAATACACTGAGCTAGGACTGACCTAGTGAATACACTGAACTAGGACTGACCTGGTGAATACACTGAACTAGGACTGACCTAGTGAATACACTGAACTAGGACTGACCTAGTGAATACACTGAACTAGGATTGAATACACTGAGCTAGGACTGAAAACACTGATCTAGGACTGAATACACTGAACTAGGACTGACCTAGTGAATACACTGAGCTAGGACTGACCTAGTGAATACACTGAGCTAGGACTGACCTAGTGAATACACTGAACTAGGACTGACCTAGTGAATACACTGAGCTAGGACTGAGTACACTGAGCTAGGGTGACCTGGTGAATACACTGAACTCGGACTGACCTAGTGAATACACTGAGCTAGGACTGAATACACTGAGCTAGGACTGACCTAGTGAATACACTGAACTAGGACTGACCTAGTGAATACACTGAGCTAGGACTGACCTAGTGAATACACTGAGCTAGGACTGAATACACTGAGCTAGGACTGACCTAGTGAATACACTGAGCTAGGACTGACCTAGTGAATACACTGAGCTAGGACTGACCTAGTGAATACACTGAACTAGGACTGACCTAGTGAATACACTGAACTAGGACTGACCTAGTGAATACACTGAGCTAGGACTGAATACACTGAGCTAGGACTGACCTAGTGAATACACTGAGCTAGGACTGACCTAGTGAATACACTGAACTAGGACTGACCTAGTGAATACACTGAGCTAGGACTGAATACACTGAGCTAGGACTGAATACACTGAGCTAGGACTGACCTAGTGAATACACTGAGCTAGGACTGACCTAGTGAATACACTGAACTAGGACTGACCTAGTGAATACACTGAGCTAGGACTGAATACACTGAGCTAGGACTGAATACACTGAGCTAGGACTGACCTAGTGAATACACTGAACTAGGACTGAATGCACTGAGCTAGGACTGAATACACTGAGCTAGGACTGACCTAGTGAATACACTGAGCTAGGACTGACCTAGTGAATACACTGAGCAAGGACTGACCTAGTGAATACACTGAACTAGGACTGACCTAGTGAATACACTGAGCTAGGACTGACCTAGTGAATACACTGAGCTAGGACTGAGTACACTGAGCTGGGACTGACCTAGTGAATACACTGAGCTAGGACTGAGTACACTGAGCTAGGACTGACCTAGTGAATACACTGAGCTAGGACTGACCTAGTGAATACACTGAACTAGGACTGACCTAGTGAATACACTGAGCTAGGACTGACCTAGTGAATACACTGAGCTAGGACTGACCAAGTGAATACACTGAGCTAGGACTGAATACACTGACCTAGTGAATACACTGAACTAGGACTGACCTAGTGAATACACTGAGCTAGGACTGACCTAGTGAATACACTGAACTAGGACTGAATACACTGAGCTAGGACTGAATACACTGAGCTAGGACTGACCTAGTGAATACACTGAGCTAGGACTGACCTAGTGAATACACTGAGCAAGGACTGACCTAGTGAATACACTGAACTAGGACTGACCTAGTGAATACACTGAGCTAGGACTGACCTAGTGAATACACTGAGCTAGGACTGAGTACACTGAGCTGGGACTGACCTAGTGAATACACTGAGCTAGGACTGAGTACACTGAGCTAGGACTGACCTAGTGAATACACTGAGCTAGGACTGACCTAGTGAATACACTGAACTAGGACTGACCTAGTGAATACACTGAGCTAGGACTGACCTAGTGAATACACTGAGCTAGGACTGACCAAGTGAATACACTGAGCTAGGACTGAATACACTGACCTAGTGAATACACTGAACTAGGACTGACCTAGTGAATACACTGAGCTAGGACTGACCTAGTGAATACACTGAGCTAGGACTGACCTAGTGAATACACTGAACTAGGACTGACCTAGTGAATACACTGAGCTAGGACTGACCTAGTGAATACACTGAACTAGGACTGACCTAGTGAATACACTGAACTAGGACTGAATACACTGAGCTAGGACTGACCTAGTGAATACACTGAACTAGGACTGAATACACTGAGCTAGGACTGAATACACTGAACTAGGACTGACCTAGTGAATACACTGAGCTAGGACTGACCTAGTGAATATACTGAGCTAGGACTGACCTAGTGAATACACTGAGCTAGGACTGACCTAGTGAATACACTGAGCTAGGACTGAATACACTGAGCTAGGACTGACCTTGTGAATACACTGAGCTAGGACTGACCTAGTGAATACACTGAACTAGGACTGACCTAGTGAATACACTGAACTAGGACTGACCTAGTGAATACACTGAACTAGGACTGACCTAGTGAATACACTGAACTAGGATTGAATACACTGAGCTAGGACTGAAAACACTGATCTAGGACTGAATACACTGAACTAGGACTGACCTAGTGAATACACTGAGCTAGGACTGACCTAGTGAATACACTGAGCTAGGACTGACCTAGTGAATACACTGAACTAGGACTGACCTAGTGAATACACTGAGCTAGGACTGAGTACACTGAGCTAGGAGTGACCTGGTGAATACACTGAACTCGGACTGACCTAGTGAATACACTGAGCTAGGACTGAATACACTGAGCTAGGACTGACCTAGTGAATACACTGAACTAGGACTGACCTAGTGAATACACTGAGCTAGGACTGACCTAGTGAATACACTGAGCTAGGACTGAATACACTGAGCTAGGACTGACCTAGTGAATACACTGAGCTAGGACTGACCTAGTGAATACACTGAGCTAGGACTGACCTAGTGAATACACTGAACTAGGACTGACCTAGTGAATACACTGAACTAGGACTGACCTAGTGAATACACTGAGCTAGGACTGAATACACTGAGCTAGGACTGACCTAGTGAATACACTGAGCTAGGACTGACCTAGTGAATACACTGAACTAGGACTGACCTAGTGAATACACTGAGCTAGGACTGAATACACTGAGCTAGGACTGAATACACTGAGCTAGGACTGACCTAGTGAATACACTGAGCTAGGACTGACCTAGTGAATACACTGAGCTAGGACTGAATACACTGAGCTAGGACTGACCTAGTGAATACACTGAACTAGGACTGACCTAGTGAATACACTGAGCTAGGACTGAATACACTGAGCTAGGACTGAATACACTGAGCTAGGACTGACCTAGTGAATACACTGAACTAGGACTGACCTAGTGAATACACTGAGCTAGGACTGACCTAGTGAATACACTGAGCTAGGACTGAATACACTGAGCTAGGACTGAATACACTGAACTAGGACTGAATACACTGAGCTAGGACTGACCTAGTGAATACACTGAGCTAGGACTGACCTAGTGAATACACTGAACTAGGACTGACCTAGTGAATACACTGAACTAGGACTGACCTAGTGAATACACTGAGCTAGGACTGAATACACTGAGCTAGGACTGACCTAGTGAATACACTGAGCTAGGACTGACCTAGTGAATACACTGAGCTAGGACTGACCTAGTGAATACACTGAACTAGGACTGACCTAGTGAATACACTGAGCTAGGACTGAATACACTGAGCTAGGACTGAATACACTGAGCTAGGACTGACCTAGTAAATACACTGAGCTAGGACTGACCTAGTGAATACACTGAACTAGGACTGACCTAGTGAATACACTGAACTAGGACTGACCTAGTGAATACACTGAACTAGGACTGAATACACTGAGCTAGGACTGAATACACTGAGCTAGGACTGACCTAGTGAATACACTGAGCAAGGACTGACCTAGTGAATACACTGAGCTAGGACTGACCTAGTGAATACACTGAGCAAGGACTGACCTAGTGAATACACTGAGCTAGGACTGACCTAGTGAATACACTGAGCTAGGACTGACCGAGTGAATACACTGAGCTAGGACTGACCTAGTGAATACACTGAGCAAGGACTGACCTATTGAATACACTGAACTAGGACTGACCTAGTGAATACACTGAACTAGGACTGAATACACTGAACTAGGACTGAATACACTGAACTAGGACTGACCTAGTGAATACACTGAGCTAGGACTGACCTAGTGAATACACTGAGGTAGGACCGACCTAGTGAATACACTGAGCTAGGACTGACCTAGTGAATACACTGAACTAGGACTGACCTAGTGAATACACTGAGCTAGGACTGACCTAGTGAATACACTGAACTAGGACTGACCTAGTGAATACACTGAGCTAGGACTGACCTAGTGAATACACTGAGCTAGGACTGACCTAGTGAATACACTGAGCTAGGACTGACCAAGTGAATACACTGAACTAGGACTGACCTAGTGAATACACTGAGCTAGGACTGACCTAGTGAATACACTGAGCTAGGACTGACCTAGTGAATACACTGAGCTAGGACTGACCAAGTGAATACACTGAGCTAGGACTGACCTAGTGAATACACTGAGCTAGGACTGAATACACTGAACTAGGACTGACCTAGTGAATACACTGAGCTAGGACTGACCTAGTGAATACACTGAGCTAGGACTGACCTAGTGAATACACTGAGCTAGGACTGACCAAGTGAATACACTGAGCTAGGACTGACCTAGTGAATACACTGAGCTAGGACTGACCTAGTGAATACACTGAGCTAGGACTGACCTAGTGAATACACTGAGCTAGGACTGACCTAGTGAATACACTGAGCTAGGACTGACCTAGTGAATACACTGAACTAGGACTGACCTAGTGAATACACTGAGCTAGGACTGACCTAGTGAATACACTGAGCTAGGACTGACCTAGTGAATACACTGAGCTAGGACTGACCTAGTGAATACACTGAGCTAGGACTGACCTAGTGAATACACTGAGCTAGGACTGACCTAGTGAATACACTGAGCTAGGACTGACCTAGTGAATACACTGAGCTAGGACTGACCTAGTGAATACACTGAGCTAGGACTGACCTAGTGAATACACTGAGCTAGGACTGACCTAGTGAATACACTGAGCTAGGACTGACCTAGTGAATACACTGAGCTAGGACTGACCTAGTGAATACACTGAACTAGGACTGACCTAGTGAATACACTGAACTAGGACTGACCTTGTGAATACACTGAGCTAGGACTGACCTAGTGAATACACTGAGCTAGGACTGACCTAGTGAATACACTGAGCTAGGACTGACCTAGTGAATACACTGAGCTAGGACTGACCTAGTGAATACACTGAGCTAGGACTGACCTAGTGAATACACTGAGCTAGGACTGACCTAGTGAATACACTGAGCTAGGACTGACCTAGTGAATACACTGAGCTAGGACTGACCTAGTGAATACAACAAATTCTGGTGACAACGAATGTTTTTTGACTGGTTCTCCTCCCGGACCAACGACTATACAACACAGGGCTATACATCCTATACAACAACACAGGACTAGGACTGTACATCCTATACAACAACACAGGACTATACATCCTATACAACAACACAGGACTATACATCCTATACAACAACACAGGACTAGGACTATACATCCTATACAACAACACAGGACTATACATCCTGTACAACAACACAGGTCTATACATCCTATATAACAACACAGGACTATACATCCTATACAACAACACAGGACTAGGACTATACATCCTATACAACAACACAGGACTAGGACTATACATCCTATACAACAACACAGGACTATACATCCTATACAACAACACAGGACTATACATCCTATACAACAACACAGGGCTATACATCCTATATAACAACACTGGGCTATACATCCTATACAACAACACAGGGCTATACATCCTATACAACAACACAGGACTATACATCCTATACAACAACACAGGACTAGGACTATACATCCTATACAACAACACAGGACTATACATCCTGTACAACAACACAGGTCTATACATCCTATACAACAACACAGGACTAGGACTATACATCCTATACAACAACACAGGACTATACATCCTATACAACAACACAGGACTATACATCCTATACAACAACACAGGACTATACATCCTATACAACAACACAGGACTATACATCCTATACAACAACACAGGACTAGGACTATACATCCTTTACAACAACACAGGACTAGGACTATACATCCTATACAACAACACAGGACTATACATCCTATACAACAACACAGGACTATACATCCTATACAACAACACAGGACTATACATCCTATACAACAACACAGGACTATACATCCTATACAACAACACAGGACTATACATCCTATACAACAACACAGGACTATACATCCTATACAACAACACAGGTCTATACATCCTATACAACAACACAGGACTATACATCCTATACAACAACACAGGACTATACATCCTATACAACAACACAGGACTATACATCCTATACAACAACACAGGACTATACATCCTATACAACAACACAGGACTATACATCCTATACAACAACACAGGACTATACATCCTATACAACAACACAGGACTATACATCCTATACAACAACACAGGACTATACATCCTATACAACAACACAGGTCTATACATCCTATACATCAACACACGACTATACATCCTATACAACAACACAGGTCTATACATCCTATACAACAACACAGGACTATACATCCTATACAACAACACAGGACTAGGACTATACATCCTATACAACAACACAGGACTATACATCCTATACAACAACACAGGTCTCCTATCCTGGTACCCTAGTGTTCAGCTGTAGTAGGAGATCCTCACTGGTACCCTAGTGTACAGCTGTAGGAGATCCTCACTGGTACCCTAGTGTACAGCTGTAGGAGATCCTCACTGGTACCCTAGTGTTCAGCTGTAGGAGATCCTCACTGGTACCCTAGTGTACAGCTGTAGGAGATCCTCACTGGTACCCTAGTGTACAGCTGTAGGAGATCCTCACTGGTACCCTAGTGTTCAGCTGTAGGAGATCCTCACTGGTACCCTAGTGTTCAGCTGTAGGAGATCCTCACTGGTACCCTAGTGTACAGCTGTAGGAGATCCTCACTGGTACCCTAGTGTACAGCTGTAGGAGATCCTCACTGGTACCCTAGTGTTCAGCTGTAGGAGATCCTCACTGGTACCCTAGTGTTCAGCTGTAGGAGATCCTCACTGGTACCCTAGTGTACAGCTGTAGTAGATCCTCACTGGTACCCTAGTGTACAGCTGTAGGAGATCCTCACTGGTACCCTAGTGTTCAGCTGTAGGAGATCCTCACTGGTACCCTAGTGTTCAGCTGTAGGAGATCCTCACTGGTACCCTAGTGTTCAGCTGTAGGAGATCCTCACTGGTACCCTAGTGTACAGCTGTAGGAGATCCTCACTGGTACCCTAGTGTACAGCTGTAGGAGATCCTCACTGGTACCCTAGTGTTCAGCTGTAGGAGATCCTCACTGGTACCCTAGTGTACAGCTGTAGGAGATCCTCACTGGTACCCTAGTGTACAGCTGTAGGAGATCCTCACTGGTACCCTAGTGTACAGCTGTAGTAGGAGATCCTCACTGGTACCCTAGTGTTCAGCTGTAGTAGATCCTCACTGGTACCCTAGTGTACAGCTGTAGGAGATCCTCACTGGTACCCTAGTGTACAGCTGTAGTAGTACATCCTCACTGGTACCCTAGTGTTCATCTGTAGGAGATCCTCACTGGTACCCTAGTGTACAGCTGTAGGAGATCCTCACTGGTACCCTAGTGTACAGCTGTAGGAGATCCTCACTGGTACCCTAGTGTACAGCTGTAGGAGATCCTCACTGGTACCCTAGTGTTCAGCTGTAGGAGATCCTCACTGGTACCCTAGTGTACAGCTGTAGTAGGAGATCCTCACTGGTACAATAGTGTTCAGCTGTAGTAGATCCTCACTGGTACCCTAGTGTACAGCTGTAGGAGATCCTCACTGGTACCCTAGTGTACAGCTGTAGGAGATCCTCACTGGTACCCTAGTGTACAGCTGTAGGAGATCCTCACTGGTACCCTAGTGTACAGCTGTAGGAGATCCTCACTGGTACCCTAGTGTTCAGCTGTAGGAGATCCTCACTGGTACCCTAGTGTACAGCTGTAG
>NW_025548359.1:45000-50000 GCF_905237065.1 Salmo salar
GAACTGACTTGCCGAGTTAAATTAAAGGTAAAATAAATAAATACAAAAATTATTGTTTTTCTACTTTCAGCCCTTTCACAAACAAGCAAAACGTCATTAAAATATCAACGAAATTTGGCAAAACTATGGAATAACGTGCACAGAATTTGATCGATATGTTAATTCTACAGTTGAGGAAAATTATTGAAAGAATTAAAAAGTTCCTTTTTCAGTCGGTCGCTTAGTAGAACAGAATATGGTGAATACGATTGGTCGTTGACTGCCCCACGGTATGTTATACCCACGTTTCCTCCTACAGGGAACAGTAGTTATATTCATAAATCCGTACGGATTTATTTCACGTAGTATAAGCGCTTGGAGGCCTTACGTTCCATTAGCATTAGCATTCTCACAGAGAATGACTGGCGGTGTTAGCTAGTTAGCATATCAGAGGCCTACGTTCCATTAGCATTAGCATTCTCATAGAGAATGACTGGCGGTGTTAGCTAGTTAGCATATCAGAGGCCTACGTTCCATTAGCATTAGCATTCTCGCAGAGAATGACTGGCGGTGTTAGCTAGTTAGCACATCAGACTGTGTCCAATGGTTCGTTATATACATAGTCCGTATCCCTTTTCAATCGAAGGTCAATGCTTGAAATAGCAATGTTGTTAGACACAGAATATCAAACGACAAAAGACAGAAACGGTGGCGAAATGTTTTATGACGATAACATTAGGATATTTGCGATCTGTCGTGCCACGACGTTAACGAGCTAACACCCCCAGTCATTCTCTATGAGAATGCTAATGCTAATAAATGTTAGTTTCTGAGTGCTTATGCTCCCTCAGTATAGAATTAACGTATCTTTTCAATTCTGTGCACGCTTTCTAATAGTTCAGACAAATTTAAATCACATTTAAGAATTGCTTGTTTGTGGAAGAAGGAAAACAAATCTCAACAAATTGGATGGGCCCTTGTTTTTTAATCTTATTAATTTATTGAACCTTTATTTAACTAGGCAAGTCAGTTAAGAACAAATTCTTATTTTCAATGACGGTCTAGGAACAGTGGCGTTTAACTGCCTTGTTCAGGGGCAGAACGACAGATTTTTACCTTGTCAGCTCGGGGATTCGACCAAGCAACCTTTCGATTACTGGCCATAACGCTCTAACCACTAGGCTACGCTGCCGCCTCTACACTCTAACCACTAGGCTACCTTGCCGCCTCTACACTCTAACCACTAGGCTACCCTGCCGCCTCTACACTCTAACCACTAGGCTACCCTGCCGCCTCTACACTCTAACCCCTAGGCTACCCTGCCGCCTCTACGCTCTAACCACTAGGCTACCCTGCCAGCCTCTACGCTCTAACCACTAGGCTACCCTGCCGCCTCTACACTCTAACCACTAGGCTACCCTGCCGCCTCTACACTCTAACCACTAGGCTACCCTGCCGCCTCACGCTCTAACCACTAGGCTACCCTGCCGCCTCTACGCTCTAACCACTAGGCTACCCTGCCGCCTCTACGCTCTAACCACTAGGCTACCCTGCCGCCTCTACACTCTAACCACTAGGCTACCCTGCCGCCTCTACACTCTAACCACTAGGCTACCCTGCCGCCTCACACTCTAACCACTAGGCTACCCTGCCGCCTCTACACTCTAACCACTAGGCTACCCTGCCACCTCTACACTCTAACCACTAGGCTACCCTGCCGCCTCTACACTCTAACCACTAGGCTACCTGCCTCCTCTACACTCTAACCACTAGGCTACCCTGCCGCCTCTACGCTCTAACCACTAGGCTACCCTGCCACCTCTACACTCTAACCACTAGGCTACCCTGCCGCCTCTACACTCTAACCACTAGGCTACCCTGCCGCCTCTACACTCTAACCACTAGGCTACCCTGCCTTATATTCTGCAGTGTGGTCACACATTTTTACATATTGTGTGTGTGTGTGTGTGTGTGTGTGTGTGTGTGTGTGTGTGTGTGTGTGTGTGTGTGTGTGTGTGTGTGTGTGTGTGTGTGTGTGTGTGTGTGTGTGTGTGTGTGTGTGTGTGTGTGTGTGTGTGTGTGTGTGTGTGTGTGTGTGTGTGTGTGTGTGTGTGTGTGTGTGTGTGTCTCCAGGTCAGAGTGTGAGGAGCGCCTGAGGGCGGAATTTAAAGCGGAGCTTGACGCGGCTGTTGCCGCGAGCAACCAGAGAGAGCAGGAGCTGCAGACTCAACTAGCCGATCTCCAATCACAGGTAATCTACTCAACTAGCCAATCACCAGTCACAGGTAATCTACTCAACTAGCCAATCACCAATCACAGGTAATCTACTCAACTAGCCAATCACCAATCACGGGTAATCTACTCAACTAGCCAATCACCAACAGGTAATCTACTCAACTAGCCAATCACCAATCACAGGTAATCTACTCAACTAGCCAATCACCAGTCACAGGTAATCTACTCAACTAGCCAATCACCAATCACAGGTAATCTACTCAATTAGCCAATCACCAATCACGGGTAATCTACTCAACTAGCCAATCACCAATCACAGGTAATCTACTCAACTAGCCAATCACCAATCACAGGTAATCTACTCAACTAGCCAATCACCAGTCACAGGTAATCTACTCAACTAGCCAATCACCAATCACAGGTAATCTACTCAATTAGCCAATCACCAATCACGGGTAATCTACTCAACTAGCCAATCACCAATCACAGGTAATCTACTCAACTAGCCAATCACCAATCACAGGTAATCTACTCAATTAGCCAATCACCAATCACAGGTAATCTACTCAACTAGCCAATCACAGATAATCTACTCAACTAGCCAATCACCAATCACGGGTAATCTACTCAACTAGCCAATCACCAATCACAGGTAATCTACTCAACTAGCCAATCACCAATCACAGGTAATCTACTCAATTAGCCAATCACAGGTAATCTACTCAATTAGCCAATCACCAATCACAGGTAATCTACTCAATTAGCCAATCACCAATCACAGGTAATCTACTCAATTAGCCAATCACCAATCACAGGTAATCTACTCAACTAGCCAATCACCAGTCACAGGTAATCTACTCAACTAGCCAATCACCAATCACAGGTAATCTACTCAATTAGCCAATCACAGGTAATCTACTCAATTAGCCAATCACCAATCACAGGTAATATACTCAACTAGCCAATCACCAATCACAGATGATCACGGAGCTCTTCACTAACCACAGATCTAGGATCTGTCTGGAGGGGGGATCTGATCTAACCTCACTATTGATCTGAGATGTCTGGAGGGGGGATCTGATCTAACCTCACTATTGATCTGAGATGTCTGGAGGGGGATCTGATCTAACCTCACTATTGATCTGAGATGTCTGGGGGGGGGGGTCTGATCTAACCTCACTATTGATCTGAGATGTCTGGGGGGGGGGTCTGATCTAACCTCACTATTGATCTGAGATGTCTGGAGGGGGGATCTGATCTAACCTCACTATTGATCTGAGATGTCTGGGGGGGGGTCTGATCTAACCTCACTATTGATCTGAGATGTCTGGAGGGGGGATCTGATCTAACCTCACTATTGATCTGAGATGTCTGGAGGGGGGATCTGATCTAACCTCACTATTGATCTGAGATGTCTGGAGGGGGGATCTGATCTAACCTCACTATTGATCTGAGATGTCTGGAGGGGGATCTGATCTAACCTCACTATTGATCTGAGATGTCTGGAGGGGGATCTGATCTAACCTCACTATTGATCTGAGATGTCTGGAGGGGGGGATCTGTTCTAACCTCACTATTGATCTGAGATGTCTGGAGGGGGGGATCTGATCTAACCTCACTATTGATCTGAGATGTCCGGAGGGGATCTGATCTAACCTCACTATTGATCTGAGATGTCTGGAGGGGGGATCTGATCTAACCTCACTATTGATCTGAGATGTCTGGAGGAGGGATCTGATCTAACCTCACTATTGATCTGAAATGTCTGGAGGGGGGATCTGATCTAACCTCACTATTGATCTGAGATGTCTGGAGGGGGGATCTGATCTAACCTCACTATTGATCTGAGATGTCTGGAGGAGGGATCTGATCTAACCTCACTATTGATCTGAAATGTCTGGAGGGGGGGATCTGATCTAACCTCACTATTGATCTGAGATGTCTGGAGGGGGGGATCTGATCTAACCTCACTGTTGATCTGAGATGTTAAATTCTAACCCTTAAAACTAACAAGACAGTTGAATCATTTCCTGTTTGACTGAGCTAACTTCCTGGTGTAGGTGGAGAGGAAGGCGGGGCCAGCAGAGGGTCACCATGACGACAGTGAGATTGACAGGCTGCGAAGGGAGGTGCAGGAAACCAGAGACATGAACCAGAGACTGAGAGAACAGCTGCAGGTACACACACACACACACACACACACACACACACACACACACACACACACACACACACACACACACACACACACACACACACACACACACACACACACACACATACTGACAGAGCTACTGGACTGGAGTGGATATACATGACTGTGTGTGTGTGTGTGTGTGTGTGTGTGTGTGTGTGTGTGTGTGTGTGTGTGTGTGTGTGTGAGAGAGAGATAACCTAGTTTAATTTCTTTTAGGAGGAACACTCTGAAGAACGACACTCGGCGGCGTTGCAGGCTCTGGAGAGACGAGCTCAGGAAGACCTGCAGACAGAGAGGAACAGACTACACACACTACACCTGTTACAGCTAGGTAACACACACACTACACCTGTTACGGCTAGGTAACACACACACACTACACCTGTTACGGCTAGGTAACACACACACTACACCTGTTACAGATAGGTAACACACACACACTACACCTGTTACAGATAGGTAACACACACACTACACCTGTTACGGCTAGGTAACACACACACACTACACCTGTTACGGCTAGGTAACACACACACTACACCTGTTACAGATAGGTAACACACACACACTACACCTGTTACGGCTAGGT
>NW_025548359.1:57500-77500 GCF_905237065.1 Salmo salar
TCACACACACCTACCTTACACTCACACACCTACCTCACACTCACACACACACCTACCTCATACACACACCTACCTCACACACACACCTACCTCACACACATACACACCTACCTCACACTCACACACTCACTTACCTCAAACTAACACACACACACCTACCTCACACACACAACTACGTCACACTCACACACACACACACACCTACCTCACACTCACACACACACACACACCTACCTCACACTCACACACACACCTACCTCACACTCACACACACACCTACCTCACACTCTCACACACACCTACCTACCTCACACTCTCACACACACCTACCTCACACTCACACACACACCTACCTCACACTCACACCTACCTCACACACACAACTACCTCACACCTACCTCACACTCACACACACACCTACCTCACACTCACACCTACCTCACACACACACCTACCTCACACTCACACACACACCTACCTCACACTCACAC
Source organism: Salmo salar (assembly GCF_905237065.1). Classification (NCBI taxonomy): domain Eukaryota; kingdom Metazoa; phylum Chordata; class Actinopteri; order Salmoniformes; family Salmonidae; genus Salmo; species Salmo salar. The sequence goes on from NW_025548359.1 coordinate 57,992, forward strand.
ACACACACACCTACCTCACACTCACACACACACCTACCTCACACTCACACACACCTACCTTACACTCACACACCTACCTCACACTCACACACACACCTAACTCAGACACACACCTACCTCACACACACACCTACCTCACACACATACACACCTACCTCACACTCACACACACACCTACCTCACACTCACACACACCTACCTCACACTCACACACACACCTACCTCACACTCACACACACACACCTACCTCATACACACACCTACCTCACACTCATACACACACCTACCTCACACTCATACACACACCTACCTCACACTCACACACACACCTACCTCACACTCTCACACACACCTACCTCACACTCTCACACACACACCTACCTCACACTCTCACACACACCTACCTCACACTCTCACACACACCTACCTCACACACACAACTACTCTCACACCTACCTCACACTCACACACACACACACCTACCTCACACTCACACCTACCTCACACACACACCTACCTCACACTCACACACACAGCTACCTCACACACACACCTACCTCACACTCCACACACACACACACACCTACCTCACACTCACACACACACCTACCTCACACTCACAAACACACACACACACCTACCTCACACTCTCACACACACCTACCTCACACACACAACTACCTCACACCTACCTCACAGTCACACACACACACCTACCTCACACTCACACCTACCTCCACACACACACCTACCTCACACTCACACACACACCTACCTCACACTCACACACACACACACTTACCTCACACTCACACACACACCTACCTCACACTCACACACACACCTACCTCACACTCACACACACACCTACCTCACACTCACACACACCTACCTTACACTCACACACACCTACCTCACACTCACACACACACCTACCTCATACACACACCTACCTCACACACACACCTACCTCACACACACACACACACACACCTACCTCACACTCACACACACACCTACCTCACACTCACACACACACACCTACCTCACACTCACACACAACCTACCTCACACTCACAAACACACACACACACCTACCTCACACTCTCACACACACCTACCTCACACACACAACTACCTCATACCTACCTCACACTCACACACACACACCTACCTCACACTCACACCTACCTCACACACACACCTACCTCACACTCACACACACACCTACCTCACACTCACACACACACACACTTACCTCACACTCACACACACACCTACCTCACACTCACACACACACACCTACCTCACACTCACACACACCTACCTTACACTCACACACACCTACCTCACACTCACACACACACCTACCTCACACACACACCTACCTCACACACACACACACCTACCTCACACTCACACACACACACACCTACCTCACACTCACACACACCTACCTCACACTCACACACACACCTACCTCACACTCACACACACCTACCTTACACTCACACACCTACCTCACACTCACACACACACCTACCTCATACACACACCTACCTCACACACACACCTACCTCACACACATACACACCTACCTCACACTCACACACACACCTACCTCACACTCACACACACACACCTACCTCACACACACAACTACGTCACACTCACACACACACACACACCTACCTCACACTCACACACACACACACCTACCTCACACTCACACACACACCTACCTCACACTCACACACACACCTACCTCACACTCTCACACACACCTACCTACCTCACACTCTCACACACACCTACCTCACACTCACACACACACCTACCTCACACTCACACCTACCTCACACACACAACTACCTCACACCTACCTCACACTCACACACACACCTACCTCACACTCACACCTACCTCACACACACACCTACCTCACACTCACACACACACCTACCTCACACTCACACACACACACACCTACCTCACACTCACACACACACCTACCTCACACTCACACACACCTACCTTACACTCACACACCTACCTCACACTCACACACACACCTACCTCATACACACACCTACCTCACACACACACCTACCTCACACACATACACACCTACCTCACACTCACACACACACCTACCTCACACTCACACACACACCTACCTCACACTCACACACACACCTACCTCACACTCACACACACACACCTACCTCATACACACACCTACCTCACACTCATACACACACCTACCTCACACTCATACACACACCTACCTCACACTCACACACACACCTACCTCACACTCTCACACACACCTACCTCACACTCTCACACACACACCTACCTCACACTCTCACACACACCTACCTCACACTCTCACACACACCTACCTCACACACACAACTACCTCACACCTACCTCACACTCACACACACACACACCTACCTCACACTCACACCTACCTCACACACACACCTACCTCACACTCACACACACAGCTACCTCACACACACACCTACCTCACACTCACACACACACACACACCTACCTCACACTCACACACACACCTACCTCACACTCACAAACACACACACACACCTACCTCACACTCTCACACACACCTACCTCACACACACAACTACCTCACACCTACCTCACAGTCACACACACACACCTACCTCACACTCACACCTACCTCACACACACACCTACCTCACACTCACACACACACCTACCTCACACTCACACACACACACACTTACCTCACACTCACACACACACCTACCTCACACTCACACACACACCTACCTCACACTCACACACACACCTACCTCACACTCACACACACCTACCTTACACTCACACACACCTACCTCACACTCACACACACACCTACCTCATACACACACCTACCTCACACACACACCTACCTCACACACACACACACACACACACACACCTACCTCACACTCACACACACACCTACCTCACACTCACACACACACACCTACCTCACACTCACACACAACCTACCTCACACTCACAAACACACACACACACCTACCTCACACTCTCACACACACCTACCTCACACACACAACTACCTCATACCTACCTCACACTCACACACACACACCTACCTCACACTCACACCTACCTCACACACACACCTACCTCACACTCACACACACACCTACCTCACACTCACACACACACACACTTACCTCACACTCACACACACACCTACCTCACACTCACACACACACACCTACCTCACACTCACACACACCTACCTTACACTCACACACACCTACCTCACACTCACACACACACCTACCTCACACACACACCTACCTCACACACACACACACCTACCTCACACTCACACACACACACCTACCTCACACACACCTACCTCACACTCACACACACACCTACCTCACACTCACACACACACACCTACCTCATACACACACCTACCTCACACTCATACACACACCTACCTCACACTCATACACACACCTACCTCACACTCACACACACACCTACCTCACACTCACACACATACCTACCTCACACTCACACACACACCTACCTCACACTCACACACACACACCTACCTCACACTCACACACACACACCTACCTCACACTCACACACATACACACCTACCTCACACTCACACACATCTACCTCACACACACACACACTCACACCTACCTCACACTCACACACACACCTACCTCACACACACACCTACCTCACACTCACACACACACCTACCTCACACACACACACACACCTACCTCACACACACACCTACCTCACACTCACACACACACCTACCTCACACTCACACACACACACCTACCTCACACTCACACACACCTACCTCACACTCACACACACACCTACCTCACACTCACACACCTACCTCACACTCACACTCACACACCTACCTACCTCACACTCACACACACACCTACCTCACACTCACACACACACCTACCTCACACTCACACACACACACCTACCTCACACACACACCTACCTCACACTCACACACATCCCTACCTCACACTCACACACCTACCTCACACTCACACACACACACCTACGTCACACTCACACACATACACACCTACCTCACACTCACACACATCTACCTCACACACACACACACACTCACACCTACCTCACACTCACACACACACCTACCTCACACTCACACACACACCTACCTCACACACACACCTACCTCACACACACACCTACCTCACACTCACACACACACCTACCTCACACTCACACACACACACCTACCTCACACTCACACACACACCTACCTCACACTCACACACCTACCTCACACTCACACACACACCTACCTCACACTCACACACACACACCTACCTCACACACACACCTACCTCACACTCATACACACACCTACCTCACACTCAGACACACACCTACCTCACACTCACACACACACCTACCTCACACACACACATACACCTACCTCACACACACACACACACCTACCACACACTCACACACACACACACACACACACACCTACCTCACACTCACACACACCCCTACCTCACACTCACACACACCTACCTCACACTCACACACACACCTACCTCACACTCACACACACCTACCTCACACTCACACACACACCTACCTCACACTCACACACCTACCTCACACACACACCTACCTCACACACACACCTACCTCACACTCACTCACACACCTACCTCACACTCACACACACACTTACCTCACACTCACTCACACACCTACCTCACACTCACACACACACCTACCTCACACTCACACACACCTACCTCACACACTCACCTACCTCACACCTACCTCACACTCACACACCTACCTCACACACACACCTACCTCACACACACACACACACCTACCTCACACTCATACACACACACACACACACACACACACCTACCTCACACTCACACACACACCTACCTCACACACACACCTACCTCACACTCATACACACACACACACACACCTACCTCACACTCACACACACACCTACCTCACACTCATACACACACCTACCTCACACTCACACACACATCTACCTCACACTCACACACACACTCACACACACACCTACCTCACACTCACACACACACTCACACACACACCTACCTCACACACACACACACCTACCTCACACTCACAAACACACCTACCTCACACTCACACACACACACCTACCTCACACACACACACACACCTACCTCACACTCACACACACCTACCTCACACTCACACACACACCTACCTCACACTCACACACACACCTACCTCATACACACCTACCTCACACTCACACACACACCTACCTCACACTCACACACACACACCTACCTCACACTCACACACACACCTACCTCACACACACACACCTACCTCACACACACACCTACCTCACACTCACACACACACCTACCTCACACTCACACACACACCTACCTCACACTCACACACACACACCTACTTCACACTCATACACACACCTACCTCACACTCACACACACACACCTACCTCACACTCATACACACACCTACCTCACACTCATACACACACCTTCCTCACACTCACACACACACACCTACCTCACACTCACACACACACCTACCTCACACTCATACACACACCAACCTCACACTCACACACCTACCTCACACTCACTCACACACCTACCTCACACTCACTCACACAGCTACCTCACACTCACTCACACACACACCTACCTCACACTCACTCACTCACTCACTCACACACCTACCTCACACTCACTCACACACACACCTACCTCACACTCACTCATACACACACCTACCTCACACTCACTCACACACACACCTACCTCACACTCACTCATACACACACCTACCTCACACTCATACACACACCTACCTCACACTCATACACACACCTACCTCACACTCATACACACCTACCTCACACTCACACACACACCTACCTCACACTCACTCATACACACACCTACCTCACACTCATACACACACCTACCTCACACTCATACACACACCTACCTCACACTCACACACACACCTACCTCACACTCACTCACACACCTACCTCACACTCATACACACACCTACCCCCCCACCTGATGTCTCATTGGTTCTCCAGGAAGAAAGACATCAGCTGCAGCTTCATCCTCCGGTTGCCGGGGACAACGGAACCCTCAGGCTCCATGACAACAGGCCACACCCCGGGATCGTTACACCAACTATGAGGGTGACACACACACTCCTCTGTTGTCTTGTATTGGTGGGATTAACTAGTGTTGTATTGGTGGGATTAACTAGTGTTGTATTGGTGGGATTAACTAGTGTTATATTGGTGGGATTAACTACTATTTCACTGTGTTGTATTGGTGGGATTAACTGGTGTTGTATTGGTGGGATTAACTAGTGTTGTATTGGTGGGATTAACTAGTGTTATATTGGTGGGATTAACTAGTGTTATATTGGTGGGATTAACTACTATTTCACTGTGTTGTATTGGTGGGATTAACTGGTGTTGTATTGGTGGGATTAACTAGTGTTGTATTGGTGGGATTAACTAGTGTTGTATTGGTGGGATTAACTAGTGTTATATTGGTGGGATTAACTAGTGTTGTATTGGTGGGATTAACTAGTGTTGTATTGGTGGGATGAACTAGTGTTGTATTGGTGGGATGAACTAGTGTTGTATTGGTGGGATTAACTAGTGTTGTATTGGTGGGATTAACTAGTGTTGTATTGGTGGGATTAACTAGTGGAATATTGGTGGGATTAACTAATGTGTTGTATTGGTGGGATTAACTAGTGTTGTATTGGTGGGATTAACTAGTGTTGTATTGGTGGGATTAACTACTATTTCACTGTGTTGTATTGGTGGGATTAACTAGTGTTGTATTGGTGGGATTAACTAGTGTTGTATTGGTGGGATTAACTAGTGGAATATTGGTGGGATTAACTAGTGTTGTATTGGTGGGATTAACTAGTGTTGTATTGGTGGGATTAACTAGTGTTGTATTGGTGTGATTAACTAGTGTTGTATTGGTGTGATTAACTAGTGTTGTATTGGTGGGGTTAACTAGTGTTGTATTGGTGGGATTAACTAGAGTTGTATTGGTGGGGTTAACTAGTGTTGTATTGGTGGGGTTAACTAGTGTTGTATTGGTGGGGTTAACTAGTGTTGTATTGGTGGGATTAACTAGTGGAATATTGGTGGGATTAACTAGTGGAATATTGGTGGGATTAACTAGAGTTTCACTGTGTTGTATTGGTGGGATTAACTAGTGTTGTATTGGTGGGATTAACTAGTGTGTTACTGTGTTGTCGTGGCGACGTTGTGTTTCAGAGGAAGCGTGTGGAGGAGTCTCCGCCCCGCATCACCAGCGTCCCGAACCTCAACGCCTACGAGAGGAGCGTCCTCCTCCCCCACGACTCCCCCCGCCTCCCCCAACATCCCTCCCCCTCCTCAACTCTGCCCTACGCCTCCTCCTCTCTCCCCCGTTCCTCCCCCTCCCTCCCCCGTACTCCCAGGTCTCCCAGTTTGGAACGCAGCGGTCCTCTCTCTCGTACCGCAACTCCCCTCCCCCCTGCTCCCACCACCCCTCTCCCCTCTGTCCGTCCCCCCTCCCCGAGGCTCGGCACGGGATTCGACGCGTCACCTCGCCCTCGCAGGAGCGCCGCCCACACCTGAACAACCGGTCAACCAGGTAACAGATACTGTATCTATGGAAACAGCACAGCCAATAGGGATGTCTGTGTTCCTTCGCAAGTGTCCCCGAAGCCCAGTGTCCTTCTACGTCTGTCCAGGAGAATATCACCCCATAGCTGTCTGTCTGTCTGTCTGTCTGTCTGTCTGTCTGTCTGTCTGTCTGTCTGTCTGTCTGTCTGTCTGTCTGTCTGTCTGTCTGTCTGTCGGATCTGTCTGTCCCCCAGCAGTCTAAAATGTGCTTCCTGTGTTCTCCAGGAGCCCATATTTGGAGCAGAGGGGGAGTGGCCAGGGGGCAGAGGGGCGGGACCCTCAGAGGCAGGAGTGGTACACCAAGTACTTCTCTTTCTGAACATACACACACACACACACACACACACACACACACACACACACAGAAACACACACACACACACCTGACAGACCAAAACTATGCTTTGTTCAATGCCAATGTATTGTATTATAATCTATAATATGGAATAAAGTATTTTCTATATATTTAATATTCTGTCTATGGTTTGCTGTTCCAGATCCAGGATGAACGAGTTAGCCAGGTTAACTGTTGTTCTATCAGCTATCAGATACTGGAGGGGAGGGGGGGCTGTTCCAGATCCAGGATGAATGAGTTAGCCAGGTTAACTGTTGTTACTATCAGATACTGGAGGGGGGGGGCTGTTCCAGATCCAGGATGAATGAGTTAGCCAGGTTAACTGTTGTTCTATCAGCTATCAGATACTGGAGGGGAGGGGGGGGCTGTTCCAGATCCAGGATGAATGAGTTAGCCAGGTTAACTGTTGTTCTATCAGCTATCAGATACTATAGGGGGGCTGTTCCAGATCCAGGATGAACGAGTTAGCCAGGTTAACTGTTGTTCTATCAGCTATCAGATACTGGAGGGGGGGCGCTGTTCCAGATCCAGGATGAATGAGTTAGCCAGGTTAACTGTTGTTCTATCAGCTATCAGATACTGTAGGGGGGGGCGCTGTTCCAGATCCAGGATGAATGAGTTAGCCAGGTTAACTGTTGTTCTATCAGCTATCAGATACTGGAGGGGGAGGGGGGCTGTTCCAGATCCAGGATAAATGAGTTAGCCAGGTTAACTGTTGTTCTATCAGATACTGGAGGGGGGGGGCTGTTCCAGATCCAGGATGAATGAGTTAGCCAGGTTAACTGTTGTTCCATCAGCTATCAGATACTGGAGGGGAGGGGGGGCTGTTCCAGATCCAGGATAAATGAGTTAGCCAGGTTAACTGTTGTTCTATCAGATACTGGAGGGGGGGGGCTGTTCCAGATCCAGGATGAATGAGTTAGCCAGGTTAACTGTTGTTCTATCAGATACTGGAGGGGGGGCTGTTCCAGATCCAGGATGAATGAGTTAGCCAGGTTAACTGTTGTTCTATCGGATACTGGAGGGGGGGGCTGTTCCAGATCCAGGATGAATGAGTTAGCCAGGTTAACTGTTGTTCTATCAGATACTGGAGGGGGGGGCTGTTCCAGATCCAGGATGAATGAGTTAGCCAGGTTAACTGTTGTTCTATCAGATACTGGAGGGGGGGCTGTTCCAGATCCAGGATGAATGAGTTAGCCAGGTTAACTGTTGTTCCATCAGCTATCAGATACTGGAGGGGGGGGCTGTTCCAGAACCAGGATGAATGAGTTAGCCAGGTTAACTGTTGTTCTATCAGCTATCAGATACTGGAGGGGGGGGGGGCTGTTCCAGATCCAGGATGAATGAGTTAGCCAGGTTAACTGTTGTTCTATCAGCTATCAGATACTGGAGGGGAGGGGGGCTGTTCCAGATCCAGGATGAATGAGTTAGCCAGGTTAACTGTTGTTCTATCGGATACTGGAGGGGGGGGCCGTTCCAGATCCAGGATGAATGAGTTAGCCAGGTTAACTGTTGTTCTATCAGCTATCAGATACTGGAGGGGAGGGGGGGCTGTTCCAGATCCAGGATGAATGAGTTAGCCAGGTTAACTGTTGTTCTATCAGCTATCAGATACTGGAGGGGAGGGGGGGCTGTTCCAGATCCAGGATGAATTAGTTAGCCAGGTTAACTGTTGTTCTATCAGATACTGGAGGGGGGGGCTGTTCCAGATCCAGGATGAATGAGTTAGCCAGGTTAACTGTTGTTCTATCAGATACTGGAGGGGGGGGGCTGTTCCAGATCCAGGATGAATGAGTTAGCCAGGTTAACTGTTGTTCTATCAGATACTGGAGGGGGGGGGGCTGTTCCAGATCCAGGATGAATGAGTTAGCCAGGTTAACTGTTGTTCTATCAGATACTGGAGGGGGGGGCTGTTCCAGATCCAGGATGAATGAGTTAGCCAGGTTAACTGTTGTTCTATCAGATACTGGAGGGGGGGGGCTGTTCCAGATCCAGGATGAATGAGTTAGCCAGGTTAACTGTTGTTCTATCAGATACTGGAGGGGGGGCTGTTCCAGATCCAGGATGAATGAGTTAGCCAGGTTAACTGTTGTTCCATCAGCTATCAGATACTGGAGGGGGGGGGGGCTGTTCCAGATCCAGGATGAATGAGTTAGCCAGGTTAACTGTTGTTCTATCAGCTATCAGATACTGGAGGGGGGGGCTGTTCCAGATCCAGGATGAATGAGTTAGCCAGGTTAACTGTTGTTCTATCAGCTATCAGATACTGGAGGGGGGGGGGGCTGTTCCAGATCCAGGATGAATGAGTTAGCCAGGTTAACTGTTGTTCTATCAGCTATCAGATACTGGAGGGGGGGGCTGGTCCAGATCCAGGATGAATGAGTTAGCCAGGTTAACTGTTGTTCTATCAGCTATCAGATACTGGAGGGGGAGGGGGGGGCTGTTCCAGATCCAGGATGAATGAGTTAGCCAGGTTAACTGTTGTTCCATCAGCTATCAGATACTGTAGGGGGGGGGCTGTTCCAGATCCAGGATGAATGAGTTAGCCAGGTTAACTGTTGTTCTATCAGCTATCAGATACTATAGGGGGGGCTGTTCCAGATCCAGGATGAATGAGTTAGCCAGGTTAACTGTTGTTCTATCAGCTATCAGATACTGGATAGGGGGGGCTGTTCCAGATCCAGGATGAATGAGTTAGCCAGGTTAACTGTTGTTCTATCAGCTATCAGATACTGGAGGGGGGGGGGCTGTTCCAGATCCAGGATGAATGAGTTAGCCAGGTTAACTGTTGTTCTATCAGCGATCAGATACTGGAGGGGGGAGGGGGGGCTGTTCCAGATCCAGGATGAATGAGTTAGCCAGGTTAACTGTTGTTCTATCAGCTATCAGATACTGGAGGGGAGGGGGGCTGTTCCAGATCCAGGATGAATGAGTTAGCCAGGTTAACTGTTGTTCCATCAGCTATCAGATACTGGAGGGGGGGGGCTGTTCCAGAACCAGGATGAATGAGTTAGCCAGGTTAACTGTTGTTCTATCAGCTATCAGATACTGGAGGGGGGAGGGGGGGCTGTTCCAGATCCAGGATGAATGAGTTAGCCAGGTTAACTGTTGTTCGATCAGCTATCAGATACTGGAGGGGAGGGGGGCTGTTCCAGATCCAGGATGAATGAGTTAGCCAGGTTAACTGTTGTTCTATCAGCTATCAGATACTGGAGGGGGGGGCTGGTCCAGATCCAGGATGAATGAGTTAGCCAGGTTAACTGTTGTTCTATCAGCTATCAGATACTGGAGGGGGAGGGGGGGGGCTGTTCCAGATCCAGGATGAATGAGTTAGCCAGGTTAACTGTTGTTCCATCAGCTATCAGATACTGTAGGGGGGGGCTGTTCCAGATCCAGGATGAATGAGTTAGCCAGGTTAACTGTTGTTCTATCAGCTATCAGATACTATGGGGGGCTGTTCCAGATCCAGGATGAATGAGTTAGCCAGGTTAACTGTTGTTCTATCAGCTATCAGATACTATAGGGGGGGGGGCTGTTCCAGATCCAGGATGAATGAGTTAGCCAGGTTAACTGTTGTTCTATCAGCTATCAGATACTGGAGGGGGGGGCTGGTCCAGATCCAGGATGAATGAGTTAGCCAGGTTAACTGTTGTTCTATCAGCGATCAGATACTGGAGGGGGGGAGGGGGGCTGTTCCAGATCCAGGATGAATGAGTTAGCCAGGTTAACTGTTGTTCTATCAGCTATCAGATACTGGAGGGGGAGGGGGGGCTGTTCCAGATCCAGGATGAATGAGTTAGCCAGGTTAACTGTTGTTCCATCAGCTATCAGATACTGTAGGGGGGGGGCTGTTCCAGAACCAGGATGAATGAGTTAGCCAGGTTAACTGTTGTTCTATCAGCTATCAGATACTGGAGGGGGAGGGGGGCTGTTCCAGATCCAGGATGAATGAGTTAGCCAGGTTAACTGTTGTTCGATCAGCTATCAGATACTGGAGGGGAGAGGGGGGGGCTGTTCCAGATCCAGGATGAATGAGTTAGCCAGGTTAACTGTTGTTCTATCAGCTATCAGATACTGGAGGGAGGGGGGGCTGTTCCAGATCCAGGATGAATGAGTTAGCCAGGTTAACTGTTGTACAGCTGGGTTAGAGGCAGAGAATCCCAGTTGCTAATTTGTTAATCTTCTCCCCTTTTCGAGAAGAACTTTCAACAAGAAGTTACGTTTTAAATGATGGAAATGTGTTTTGTTTTGTAGCAGCAGCGCTTCCTGTTTGTTAACCATCTCTTTGAAAATAACGTGTGTGTGTGTGTGTGTGTGAAACATTGTTGCGTTTTAAAGTGGAACTGACAGAATTTTTTTTGCGTCATTAAATATTATTAATGTTCATATACATCTTTCCCAAGGTGTTCTGACAAGCGAACCAATTAGATATGAGCATTTTCACGGTGTCATAAAATTCTTAGAACGTTTGGGTATTACGTATTCGTTTGGACAATTAACAGACACTGCAGTAAATAAAACCTCAACAAAAAATATCTGTCTTGTCCGGGACCGGAGTCTACGCAGACCGGTGCATCATAGCCAATCAGAGCTACAGTAGGAATAAATGCAAATGAGCCATTTGCTACACGGACCTGTCATCATTCACTATGAACTGGACTGTGAGTTTACAGGAAGTAGGACCTGCCATCATACAGGAAGTAGGACCTGTCATCATTCACTATGAACTGGACTGTATGTTTACAGGAAGTAGGACCTGCCATCATACAGGAAGTAGGACCTGTCATCATTCACTATGAACTGGACTCTGTGTTTACAGGAAGTAGGACCTGCCATCATTCACTATGAACTGGACTGTGTGTTTACAGGAAGTAGGACCTGCCATCATACAGGAAGTAGGACCTTCCATCATTCACTATGAACTGGACTGTGTGTTTACAGGAAGTAGAACCTGCAATCATTCACTATGAACTGAACTGTGTGTTTAAAGGAAGTAGGACCTGCCATCATACAGGAAGTAGGACCTGTCATCATTCACTATGAACTGGACTCTGTGTTTACAGGAAGTAGGACCTGTCATCATTCACTATGAACTGGACTGTGTGTTTACAGGAAGTAGGACCTGCCATCATACAGGAAGTAGGACCTGTCATCATTCACTATGAACTGGACTCTGTGTTTACAGGAAGTAGGGCCTGTCATCATTCACTATGAACTGGACTCTGTGTTTACAGGAAGTAGGACCTGTCATCATTCACTATGAACTGGACTGTGTGTTTACAGGAAGTAGGACCTGTCATCATTCACTATGAACTGGACTGTGTGTTTACAGGAAGTAGGACCTGCCATCATACAGGAAGTAGGATCTGTCATCATTGACTTTGATCTGGACTGTGTGTTTACAGGAAGTAGGACCTGCCATCATACAGGAAGTAGGACCTGTCATCATTCACTATGAACTGGACTGTGTTTACAGGAAGTAGGGCCTGTCATCATTCACTATGAACTGGACTCTGTGTTTACAGGAAGTAGGACCTTCCATCATTCACTATGAACTGGACTGTGTGTTAACAGGAAGTAGGACCTGCCATCATACAGGAAGTAGGGCCTGTCATCATTCACTATGAATTGGACTGTGTGTTTACAGGAAGTAGGGCCTGTCATCATTCACTATGAACTGGACTGTGTGTTAACAGGAAGTAGGACCTGCCATCATACAGGAAGTAGGGCCTGTCATCATTCACTATGAACTGGACTGTGTGTTTACAGGAAGTAGGACCTGCCATCATACAGGAAGTAGGACCTGTCATCATTCACTATGAACTGGACTCTGTGTTTACAGGAAGTAGGACCTGCCATCATTCACTATGAACTGGACTGTGTGTTTACAGGAAGTAGGACCTGCCATCATACAGGAAGTAGGACCTGTCATCATTCACTATGAACTGGACTGTGTGTTTACAGGAAGTAGGACCTGCAATCATTCACTATGAACTGAACTGTGTGTTTAAAGGAAGTAGGACCTGCCATCATACAGGAAGTAGGACCTGTCATCATTCACTATGAACTGGACTCTGTGTTTACAGGAAGTAGGACCTGTCATCATTCACTATGAACTGGACTGTGTGTTTACAGGAAGTAGGACCTGCCATTATACAGGAAGTAGGACCTGTCATCATTCACTATGAACTGGACTCTGTGTTTACAGGAAGTAGGACCTGTCATCATTCACTATGAACTGGACTGTGTGTTTACAGGAAGTAGGACCTTCCATCATTCACTATGAACTGGACTGTGTGTTTACAGGAAGTAGGGCCTGTCATCATTCACTATGAACTGGACTGTGTGTTAACAGGAAGTAGGACCTGCCATCATACAGGAAGTAGGGCCTGTCATCATTCACTATGAACTGGACTGTGTGTTTACAGGAAGTAGGACCTGCCATCATACAGGAAGTAGGACCTGTCATCATTCACTATGAACTGGACTCTGTGTTTACAGGAAGTAGGACCTGCCATCATACAGGAAGTAGGGCCTGTCATCATTCACTATGAACTGGACTGTGTGTTAACAGGAAGTAGGACCTGCCATCATACAGGAAGTAGGACCTGTCATCATTCACTATGAACTGGACTGTGTGTTTACAGGAAGTAGGACCTGCCATCATACAGGAAGTAGGACCTGTCATCATTCACTATGAACTGGACTGTGTTTACAGGAAGTAGGGCCTGTCATCATTCACTATGAACTGGACTCTGTGTTTACAGGAAGTAGGACCTTCCATCATTCACTATGAACTGGACTGTGTGTTTACAGGAAGTAGGACCTGCCATCATACAGGAAGTAGGACCTGTCATCATTCACTATGAACTGGACTGTGTGTTTACAGGAAGTAGGACCTGCAATCATTCACTATGAACTGAACTGTGTGTTTAAAGGAAGTAGGACCTGCCATCATACAGGAAGTAGGACCTGTCATCATTCACTATGAACTGGACTCTGTGTTTACAGGAAGTAGGACCTGTCATCATTCACTATGAACTGGACTGTGTGTTTACAGGAAGTAGGACCTGCCATCATACAGGAAGTAGGACCTGTCATCATTCACTATGAACTGGACTCTGTGTTTACAGGAAGTAGGACCTGTCATCATTCACTATGAACTGGACTGTGTGTTTACAGGAAGTAGGACCTTCCATCATTCACTATGAACTGGACTGTGTGTTTACAGGAAGTAGGGCCTGTCATCATTCACTATGAACTGGACTGTGTGTTAACAGGAAGTAGGACCTGCCATCATACAGGAAGTAGGGCCTGTCATCATTCACTATGAACTGGACTGTGTGTTTACAGGAAGTAGGACCTGCCATCATACAGGAAGTAGGACCTGTCATCATTCACTATGAACTAGACTCTGTGTTTACAGGAAGTAGGACCTGCCATCATACAGGAAGTAGGATCTGTCATCATTGACTTTGATCTGGACTGTGTGTTTACAAGAAGTAGGACCTGCCATCATACAGGAAGTAGGACCTGTCATCATTCACTATGAACTGGACTGTGTGTTTACAGGAAGTAGGACCTGTCATCATTCACTATGAACTGGACTGTGTTTAAAGGAAGTAGGACCTGCCATCATTCACTATGAACTGGACTGTGTGTTTACAGGAAGTAGGACCTGCCATCATACAGGAAGTAGGACCTTCCATCATTCACTATGAACTGGACTGTGTGTTTACAGGAAGTAGGACCTGCAATCATTCACTATGAACTGAACTGTGTGTTTAAAGGAAGTAGGACCTGCCATCATACAGGAAGTAGGACCTGTCATCATTCACTATGAACTGGACTGTGTGTTTACAGGCAGTAGGACCTGTCATCATTCACTATGAACTGGACTGAAAAGGTAGACTCTCTCTCTCCCTCAGTTATACACATCAAAGTAAGCATGCATAATCCGAAGGATAGCTAAATATTTACCAGGAAAAATTATTCAGCAAATAACGCAAGCATTAATTGAGAATCAGGTGAACTACTGTTCTGAGGTCTGGGGAAATGCATCATCAAGTGAAGTTAGGAGGCTGCAGATTACACAGAACAAAGCAGCAAGGATTGTTTTGGAGATGGAGATATATGGTTCTTCTGTTGCAGTCATACGCAAATGTCCTTGGTCGGTCATCAATCGACAAGATAATTGGAAAAAAAAACATGCTTATTTTATTTCATAATATACATAATTTAAAACGGCCAAGTTCTATTCACAACGGTAGTCAGTTGGTAAGAGACAGTTCACTCCCCCCTATCTGAGATATCTACTGCAGCCCTCATCCTCCACATACAACACCCGTTCACTCCCCCCTATCTGAGATATCTACTGCAGCCCTCATCCTCCACATACAACACCCGTTCACTCCCCCCCTATCTGAGATATCTACTGCAGCCCTCATCCTCCACATACAACACCCGTTCACTCCCCCCTATCTGAGATATCTACTGCAGCCCTCATCCTCCACATACAACACCCGTTCACTCCTCCCCTATCTGAGATATCTACTGCAGCCCTCATCCTCCACATACAACACCCGTTCACTCCCCCCTATCTGAGATATCTACTGCAGCCCTCATCCTCCACATACAACACCCGTTCACTCCCCCCCTATCTGAGATATCTACTGCAGCCCTCATCCTCCACATACAGCACCCGTTCACTCCCCCCCTATCTGAGATATCTACTGCAGCCCTCATCCTCCACATACAACACCCGTTCTGCCAGTCACATTCTGTTAAATGTCCCCAAAGCACACACATCCCTGGGTCGCTCCTCTCTTCAGTTCGCTGCAGCCGGCGACTGGAACGAGCTGCAACAAACACTCAAACTGGACAGTTTTATCTCCATCTCTTCATTCAAAGACTCAAATCATGGACACTCTTACTGACAGTTGTGGCTGCTTTGTGTGATGTATTGTTGTCTCAACCTTCTTGACCTTTGTGCTGTTGTCTGGGCCAAATAATGTTTGTACAATGTTTTGTGTTGCTACCATGTTGTTGTCATGTTGTGTTGCTGCCATGCTGTGTTGTCATGTTGTGTTGCTACCATGTTGTGTTGTCATGTTGTGTTGCTACCATGCTGTGTTGCGTTGCTACCATGTTGTGTTGCTACCATGTTGTTGTCATGTTGTGTTGCTACCATGCTGTGTTGTCATGTTGTGTTGCTACCATGCTGTGTTGTCATGTTGTGTTGCTACCATGCTGTGTTGTCATGTTGTGTTGCTACCATGCTGTGTTGCGTTGCTACCATGCTGTGTTTCTACCATGCTGTGTTGCTACCATGCTGTGTTATCATGCTGTGTTGTGTTGCTACCATGATGTGTTATCATGCTGTGTTGTGTTGCTACCATGTTGTTGTCATGTTGTGTTGCTACCATGTTGTTGTCATGTTGTGTTGCTACCATGCTGTGTTGTCATGCTGTGTTGCTACCATGCTGTGTTGTTGTCTTAGGTCTCTCTTTATGTAGTGTTGTCATGTTGTGTTGCTACCATGCTGTGTTGTCATGTTGTGTTGCTACCATGCTGTGTTGTTGTCTTAGGTCTCTCTTTATGTAGTGTAGTGTTGTTACCATGCTGTGTTGTCATGTTGTGTTGCTACCATGCTGTGTTGTTGTCTTAGGTCTCTCTTTATGTAGTGTAGTGTTGTTACCATGCTGTGTTGTCATGTTGTGTTGCTACCATGCTGTGTTGTTGTCTTAGGTCTCTCTTTATGTAGTGTTGTCTCTCTTGTTGTGTGGTGTGTTTTGTCCTATATTTATTATTTATTTATTTAATTTTTAATCCCCAGCCACCGTAGGTCTTTTGCCTTTTGGTAGGTGGTCATTGTAAATAATAATTAGTTTTTAACTGACTTGCCTAGTTAGATAAAAGGTTAAATAAAAGGTTAAATAAAAGGTTAAATAAAATAAATTAATAACTTAAGGCTACCTTCGTGGGGCTGCTTTGTGACAGTATAAAACATATATAATCCGGATTGTTCTTATTCTCCTCAAATAAATTGGAAAAAAAAAATAGGATGATCGAGCAGCAGTGAGGGCTCTTCGATACTGCACGGCGCCGTCTTTCCAAGCTAGTCGGAAGACTTCCAGTTTGGTGTGGCGCCATTTCCGTTCCAATTTTCTGGAAGCTTGCTTCAGGGCTCAGGTATTTTCGTTTAATCAGGGAGCTAGTTTATTGTGACAAATGTCGTTTTGTTTTTTTAGCGGTGCGACTGCATCAAAGCTATTACGTTTAGATCCTCAGTTCGGGGGTTAACCGATTTCTGTACTCCCGACGTCCTCGACGAGGCGGAGGGAGTCTGGAAGGGCATCAAGGAATCTTTGCGTTGTGTCTTGATAATAAATGTTAATAAAATCTGACACTAAAACACTTTTTTGGTCATTGTTTCTATTCAACGTTTAATAAGAAAACAAAAAAACTATTTTTTATTTTTTTTAAATTTAAGAATACAAAGCCATTACAGTCTTGTGGGTTTATAAATATGTACAAAAGAAAATTTCATCTCTAAAAAAGGTTACGACTGGATGCTACACAGTACTATAGCCTACTGCTAGGGCTAACCAAGCTAGCATCCCGCTAACCAAGCTAGCATCCCGCTAACCAAGCTAGCATCCCGCTAACCAAGCTAGCATCCCGCTAACCAAGCTAGCATCCCGCTAACCAAGCTAGCATCCCGCTAACCAAGCCAGCATCCTGCTAACCAAGCCAACATACTGCTAACCAAGCTAACATCCTTCTAACCAAGCTAACATCCTGCTAACCAAGCTAACATCCTGCTAACCAAGCTAGCATCCTGCTAACAACAACAATATGTGGCAGTACACACTCTCTCTCTTCCTCATTGGAACAGGCCACAGTTGTACAGTACGTCAGAGGCAGATCGGAAGGCGAGGACATTGTCGTGGAAACGCTGCAGGTCCAACCTGGCCTGCTTGACGCCCCGCCACCCTCGGCCCTTATAGGTCATCGTCAGCAGCTTGGAGCTCAGGTAGTGGAGCCATAACACATTGGAGTGGGGCTGGTAGTCCCCCCACACGTTACTGTAGGAGAGAGAGAGACAGGTTAGAGACAGACAGGTAGACACCTCGATAACCCCCACTCCAACGTACCCGTTCTCCATGGTAACCCCCCACCCCAACCTACCCGTTCTCCATGGTAACCCCCCCACCCCAACCTACCCGTTCTCCATGGTAACCCCCCACCCCAACCTACCCGTTCTCCATGGTAACCCCCACCCCAACCTACCCGTTCTCCATGGTAACCCCCC
>NW_025548359.1:82500-90000 GCF_905237065.1 Salmo salar
ACAGGCAGGTAGACAGGCAGACAGGTAGGCAGACAGACAGGCAGGCAGGTAGACAGACAGACAGGCAGACAGACAGGCAGGTAGACAGACAGGCAGGTAGGCAGACAGACAGACAGGCAGGTAGACAGACAGACAGGCAGGTAGACAGACAGACAGACCTGTGTTCGAAGCAGAGCTCCTGTTCAGCCACAGCCAGAGCAGCAGTCACCTGGTGGAGGATACTCTGGGCTACCATCACCGACGCCAGCTGGGGAGGACGGGAGGGGAGGAGGGGGGAGAGAAGAGGGGAGGAGGAGGGGAGGAGAGGGGAGAGAGGAGGAGAGAGAGGAGGAGAGAGAGGAGGGGGGAGGGGAGAGAGGAGGGGAGAGGAGAGAGGAGGGGAGGAGGAGGGAGAGGAGAGGAGGGGGGGAGAGAGAGGGGAGGAGAGAGAGAAGGGGAGGGAGAGGAGGAGAGGAGAGAGAGAAGGGGAGGGGGGGAGAGAGAGGAGGGGAGGAGAGAGGAGGGGAGGAGAGGAGAGAGAGGAGGAGGAGGGGAGGAGAGGGGAGAAGAGGGGAGGGGAGCGAGAGGAGGAGGAAGAGAGGAGGGGGAGAGAGAGGAGGAGGAAGAGAGGAGGAGAGGAGAGTTTAGATATGTTTATGAACATATCACAAGGCTGCTCCCAATCAGATATACTGTAGAGAACCAAACACCCTCCTCACCTGTCCATTACTGTTCTCCAGGTCTCCTCACCTGTCCATTACTGTTCTCCAGGTCTCCCCACCTGTCCATTACTGTTCTCCAGGTCTCCTCACCTGTCCATTACTGTTCTCCAGGTCTCCCCACCTGTCCATTACTGTTCTCCAGGTCTCCTCACCTGTCCATTACTGTTCTCCAGGTCTCCTCACCTGTCCATTACTGTTCTCCAGGTCTCCCCACCTGTCCATTACTGTTCTCCAGGTCTCCTCACCTGTCCATTACTGTTCTCCAGGTCTCCCCACCTGTCCATTACTGTTCTCCAGGTCTCCCCACCTGTCCATTACTGTTCTCCAGGTCTCCTCACCTGTCCATTACTGTTCTCCAGGTCTCCCCACCTGTCCATTACTGTTCTCCAGGTCTCCTCACCTGTCCATTACTGTTCTCCAGGTCTCCTCACCTGTCCATTACTGTTCTCCAGGTCTCCTCACCTGTCCATTACTGTTCTCCAGGTCTCCTCACCTGTCCATTACTGTTCTCCAGGTCTCCTCACCTGTCCATTACTGTTCTCCAGGTCTCCTGACCTGTCCATTACTGTTCTCCAGGTCTCCTCACCTGTCCATTACTGTTCTCCAGGTCTCCTCACCTGTCCATTACTGTTCTCCAGGTCTCCTCACCTGTCCATTACTGTTCTCCAGGTCTCCTCACCTGTCCATTACTGTTCTCCAGGTCTCCCCACCTGTCCATTACTGTTCTCCAGGTCTCCTCACCTGTCCATTACTGTTCTCCAGGTCTCCCCACCTGTCCATTACTGTTCTCCAGGTCTCCTCACCTGTCCATTACTGTTCTCCAGGTCTCCTCACCTGTCCATTACTGTTCTCCAGGTCTCCTCACCTGTCCATTACTGTTCTCCAGGTCTCCTCACCTGTCCATTACTGTTCTCCAGGTCTCCTCACCTGTCCATTACTGTTCTCCAGGTCTCCCCACCTGTCCATTACTGTTCTCCAGGTCTCCTCACCTGTCCATTACTGTTCTCCAGGTCTCCCCACCTGTCCATTACTGTTCTCCAGGTCTCCTCACCTGTCCATTACTGTTCTCCAGGTCTCCTCACCTGTCCATTACTGTTCTCCAGGTCTCCTCACCTGTCCATTACTGTTCTCCAGGTCTCCTCACCTGTCCATTACTGTTCTCCAGGTCTCCTCACCTGTCCATTACTGTTCTCCAGGTCTCCCCACCTGTCCATTACTGTTCTCCAGGTCTCCTCACCTGTCCATTACTGTTCTCCAGGTCTCCTCACCTGTCCATTACTGTTCTCCAGGTCTCCTCACCTGTCCATTACTGTTCTCCAGGTCTCCTCACCTGTCCATTACTGTTCTCCAGGTCTCCCCACCTGTCCATTACTGTTCTCCAGGTCTCCTCACCTGTCCATTACTGTTCTCCAGGTCTCCTCGCCTGTCCATTACTGTTCTCCAGGTCTCCCTACCTGTCCATTACTGTTCTCCAGGTCTCCTCGCCTGTCCATTACTGTTCTCCAGGTCTCCTCACCTGTCCATTACTGTTCTCCAGGTCACTGCCTCCAAACTCAAACTCCAGGATGAGAAACAGCTGATCCTCACTGAAGAAATCTGATCAGAGAGAGAGAGAGAGACAGGTTATACAGACAGACAGGTTAGACAGACAGACAGCTTAGACAGACAGGTAAGATAGAGAGACTGGTTAGAAGAGACAGACAGGTTAGGACATAGAGACAGTTAAGACAGACAGGTAAGACAGACAGACATACAGAGAGACAGACAGACATACAGAGAGACAGACAGGTTAGACAGAGAGACAGGTAAGACAGAGACAGGTAAGATAGACAGAGAGACATACAGGTAAGGCAGACAGACAGACAGGTTAGACAGACAGACAGGTTAGGGTGTCAGACCCATTTTTCTCCAGGTAGATGACAGACAGACAGGTAAGACAGACAGGTAATCAGATCCATCTTTCTCCAGGTAGATGACAGACAGACAGGTAAGACAGACAGGTAATCAGATCCATCTTTCTCCAGGTAGATGACAGACAGGTAAGACAGACAGACAGGTTATCAGACCCATCTTCCTCCAGGTAGATGGTGAACCATAACAAGCCATCTGCTCTAGTTTCCCATAATCCACCTCTGTCCAGATGGGAGCTGGTGCGTTTCGCATCGTGTTTATTTAGTTATTCTGAACACGTCGGTTTGTTTGCCACGTCAACTCTGTAAACCAATCAAAACGTGTGTACTATCCATGACACCATCTCTGCTGATCACGTCGGCCAATCACGTTATCCGTATCTAAAAATGGGAGCAGACAGCTGGAGACGTCGAGAGAGAGATCGCAGTCCGAACAACTGCTATCAGGTCAATTAGTTATTTAGTTATTTATTTGTAATTCGACGATTTACTTATAGACGCGTGTATACAATCAATTGCCAAGCTGTTAAAATGTCTTTCCCAACTTAGAACACAGGAACCGTAGTAATGTAGATAGCTAGTTAGTTAAGTAGCTAGTTAGTTAGGTAGCTAGTTAGTTAGGTAGCTAGTTAGTTAGGTAGCTAGTTAGTTAGGTAGCTAGTTAGTTAGGTAGCTAGTTAGTTAGTTAGTTAGGTAGCTGGTTAGTTAGGTAGCAAGTATGTAACTGTAAGTAGATGTTGCTAGCTAGCAGGAGCAGATCGCTTTAGCACAAGCTAGCATTTTAACTATCAGTTTATTCTAAGTTTAAGACTACAAAACGACTACAAAAGACTACAAAACTTCTATAGGACACGTAGTGTAAATCTACTAGAGTCATCAAGCCAGGACCAATCAATCAATCAATCAATCAATCAATCAATCAAATGTATTTATAAAGCCCTTCTTACATCAGCTGATATCTCAAAGTGCTGTACAGAAACCCAGCCTAAAACCCCCAAACAGCAAGCAATGCAGGTGTAGAAGCACGGTGGCTAGGAAGAACTCCCTAGGAAAAACTCCCTAGAAAGGCCAAAACCTAGGAAGAAACCTAGAGAGGAACCAGGCTCTGAGGGGTGGACCAGTCCTCTTCTGGCTGTGCTGGGTGGAGATTAGAAACCTAGAGAGGAACCAGGCTCTGAGGGGTGGACCAGTCCTCTTCTGGCTGTACTGGGTGGAGATTAGAAACCTAGAGAGGAACCAGGTTCTGAGGGGTGGACCAGTCCTCTTCTGGCTGTGCCGGGTGGAGATTAGAAACCTAGAGAGGAACCAGGCTATGAGGGGTGGACCAGTCCTCTTCTGGCTGTGCTGGATGGAGATTAGAAACCTAGAGAGGAACCAGGCTATGAGGGGTGGAGATTAGAAACCTAGAGAGGAACCAGGCTATGAGGGGTGGACCAGTCCTCTTCTGGCTGTACTGTGTGGAGATTAGAAACCTAGAGAGGAACCAGGCTCTGAGGGGTGGAGATTAGAAACCTAGAGAGGAACCAGGCTATGAGGGGTGGACCAGTCCTCTTCTGGCTGTGCTGGGTGGAGATTAGAAACCTAGAGAGGAACCAGGCTATGAGGGGTGGAGATTAGAAACCTAGAGAGGAACCAGGCTCTGAGGGGTGGAGATTAGATACCTAGAGAGGAACCAGGCTCTGAGGGGTGGACCAGTCCTCTTCTGGCTATGAGGGGTGGAGATTAGAAACCTAGAGAGGAACCAGGCTCTGAGGGGTGGAGATTAGATACCTAGAGAGGAACCAGGCTCTGAGGGGTGGACCAGTCCTCTTCTGGCTATGAGGGGTGGAGATTAGAAACCTAGAGAGGAACCAGGCTCTGAGGGGTGGACCAGTCCTCTTCTGGCTGTGCTGGATGGAGATTAGAAACCTAGAGAGGAACCAGGCTCTGAGGGGTGGAGATTAGAAACCTAGAGAGGAACCAGGCTATGAGGGGTGGAGATTAGAAACCTAGAGAGGAACCAGGCTCTGAGGGGTGGACCAGTCCTCTTCTGGCTGTGCTGGATGGAGATTAGAAACCTAGAGAGGAACCAGGCTCTGAGGGGTGGAGATTAGAAACCTAGAGAGGAACCAGGCTATGAGGGGTGGAGATTAGAAACCTAGAGAGGAACCAGGCTATGAGGGGTGGAGATTAGAAACCTAGAGAGGAACCAGGCTCTGAGGGGTGGAGATTAGATTCTGGGGTATTGCGAGGTCATTCTGGGGTATTGTGATGTCATTCTGGGGTATTGTGATGTCATTCTGGGGTATTGCGATGTCATTCTGGGGTATTGTGATGTCATTCTGGGGTATTGTGATGTCATTCTGGGGTATTGCGATGTCATTCTGGGGTATTGCGATGTCATTCTGGGGTATTGCGATGTCATTCTGGGGTATTGCGATGTCATTCTGGGGTATTGCGATGTCATTCTGGGGTATTGCGATGTCATTCTGGGGTATTGCGATGTCATTCTGGGGTATTGCGATGTCATTCTGGGGTATTGCGATGTCATTCTGGGGTATTGCGATGTCATTCTGGGGTATTGTTGTAGATTAACCCAGAATAAGGATGTAAAGTAATAAAATGTGGAAAAGGGGAAGTGGTCTGTATAAATCATACCAAAGCTAGCGAGCTCCCAGACTGAAGAGGACCAGATAGAGCTAGTGAGCTCCCAGACTGAAGAGGACCAGATAGGGGACCAGATAGAGCTAGTGAGCTCCCAGACTGAAGGGGACCAGATAGGGGACCAGATAGAGCTAGTGAGCTCCCAGACTGAAGGGGACCAGATAGGGGACCAGATAGAGCTAGTGAGCTCCCAGACTGAAGGGGACCAGATAGGGGACCAGATAGAGCTAGTGAGCTCCCAGACTGAAGGGGACCAGATAGAGCTAGTGAGCTCCCAGACTGAAGGGGACCAGATAGAGCTAGTGAGCTCCCAGACTGAAGGGGACCAGATAGAGCTAGTGAGCTCCCAGACTGAAGAGGACCAGATAGAGCTAGTGAGCTCCCAGACTGAAGAGGACCAGATAGGGGACCAGATAGAGCTAGTGAGCTCCCAGACTGAAGGGGACCAGATAGGGGACCAGATAGAGCTAGTGAGCTCCCAGACTGAAGGGGACCAGATAGGGGACCAGATAGAGCTAGTGAGCTCCCAGACTGAAGAGGACCAGATAGGGGACCAGATAGAGCTAGTGAGCTCCCAGACTGAAGAGGACCAGATAGGGGACCAGATAGAGCTAGTGAGCTCCCAGACTGAAGAGGACCAGATAGGGGACCAGATAGAGCTAGTGAGCTCCCAGACTGAAGGGGACCAGATAGAGCTAGTGAGCTCCCAGACTGAAGAGGACCAGATAGGGGACCAGATAGAGCTAGTGAGCTCCCAGACTGAAGAGGACCAGATAGAGGACCAGATAGAGCTAGTGAGCTCCCAGACTGAAGGGGACCAGATAGAGCTAGTGAGCTCCCAGACTGAAGGGGACCAGATAGGGGACCAGATAGAGCTAGTGAGCTCCCAGACTGAAGAGGACCAGATAGAGGACCAGATAGGGGACCAGATAGAGCTAGTGAGCTCCCAGACTGAAGAGGACCAGATAGAGCTAGTGAGCTCCCAGACTGAAGGGGACCAGATAGAGCTAGTGAGCTCCCAGACTGAAGGGGACCAGATAGGGGACCAGATAGAGCTAGTGAGCTCCCAGACTGAAGGGGACCAGATAGAGGACCAGATAGAGCTAGTGAGCTCCCAGACTGAAGGGGACCAGATAGAGCTAGTGAGCTCCCAGACTGAAGGGGACCAGATAGGGGACCAGATAGAGCTAGTGAGCTCCCAGACTGAAGAGGACCAGATAGAGCTAGTGAGCTCCCAGACTGAAGAGGACCAGATAGGGGACCAGATAGGGGACCAGATAGAGCTAGTGAGCTCCCAGACTGAAGGGGACCAGATAGGGGACCAGATAGAGCTAGTGAGCTCCCAGACTGAAGAGGACCAGATAGGGGACCAGATAGAGCTAGTGAGCTCCCAGACTGAAGGGGACCAGATAGGGGACCAGATAGAGCTAGTGAGCTCCCAGACTGAAGGGGACCAGATAGGGGACCAGATAGAGCTAGTGAGCTCCCAGACTGAAGAGGACCAGATAGGGGACCAGATAGGGGACCAGATAGAGCTAGTGAGCTCCCAGACTGAAGGGGACCAGATAGGGGACCAGATAGGGGACCAGATAGGGGACCAGATAGGGGACCAGATAGAGCTAGTGAGCTCCCAGACTGAAGAGGACCAGATAGAGCTAGTGAGCTCCCAGACTGAAGGGGACCAGATAGAGCTAGTGAGCTCCCAGACTGAAGAGGACCAGATAGAGCTAGTGAGCTCCCAGACTGAAGGGGACCAGATAGAGCTAGTGAGCTCCCAGACTGAAGGGGACCAGATAGGGGACCAGATAGAGCTAGTGAGCTCCCAGACTGAAGGGGACCAGATAGGGGACCAGATAGAGCTAGTGAGCTCCCAGACTGAAGGGGACCAGATAGAGCTAGTGAGCTCCCAGACTGAAGAGGACCAGATAGAGCTAGTGAGCTCCCAGACTGAAGGGGACCAGATAGGGGACCAGATAGGGGACCAGATAGAGCTAGTGAGCTCCCAGACTGAAGGGGACCAGATAGGGGACCAGATAGAGCTAGTGAGCTCCCAGACTGAAGAGGACCAGATAGGGGACCAGATAGGGGACCAGATAGAGCTAGTGAGCTCCCAGACTGAAGGGGACCAGATAGGGGACCAGATAGAGCTAGTGAGCTCCCAGACTGAAGAGGACCAGATAGAGCTAGTGAGCTCCCAGACTGAAGGGGACCAGATAGAGCTAGTGAGCTCCCAGACTGAAGGGGAC